>NC_064562.1:121417266-121720296 GCF_937001465.1 Orcinus orca
TCATGTATAATTAGGTAACATGTACATTGCTCAGTTGATGTACTTTTTCCAAGAGTTATTAGTAAGTGAAAAGAAAGAATTGAGCCACAGTTCCAAAGCACATTCTCCCCTTCATGCACTCTGGTGTCCTCTGCAAAAGCTATACTCCGTGCAACTAGTTTGTTCAGAGAGAGAGGCTGTGCGGGAGGGGAAAGGAGGTGAATGGTGGTGGGAGGGGGCAGCCTAAGGAAGTTCAACTCTTAGCTCTTGGGCAAGGTGTCAAATTCCTCGAGCCTCAATTTCATCATCTGTAATAGGGGTTGGGGGGGAGACCCATCTCCCAGAATTCGTGTGTGAATTAAGAGAAATTCATACAGTGTATAAAGCACTCAGCACTGAGTCTAGCTAGTTAGAGCCTAACCAGTCACAGAGAAGAAAGTACCTCCTGGAAAACACAGTCCTGTGCTGGTTAGGAACACAGGCTTGGGAGTTCAGGCTGACCAGGACTCCAGTCTTGCCTTAGTTTCCTACTTTCTCCCTAAAATGAAAATAATCATCCATTATGTATATATATTTTGTCTCCATTCTGGACCATAAACTGAGATAACAGTGAGTTAATACTATACACAGATAATAGTCTCCATTATCTTGGAAATTATAATCCAGCAGAGAAACAGAGACAAAAAATGGAGATAGCAACATGGCACATGAAGATGGAGAAGTTCAGGGGTTCAATGGAAATGCATGGGAGTTAGATGCAGCCTGGGCTTGGAGTGTCAGGGGTGGCTCCCTGGAGGATTGGATTTTAAGGTGAGCACTAAATCATGAGTAGGAGGAATCCAGGTTGAAGTAGGCACAGGGAAACAGGAAGGGGAAAGAGAACTCAGGTCTCAGTGGTTGGGAAAGTAAAATATGACAGTGCATGTGAATTGTGAATGTAGCGCCAGCAATTTGTCTCTGCTCTGTAAATGGTAGTAATTTCCTTATTTCAGAACCCTTGAAATACATATATTTCTCTATTCACATTTCTAGCTTCAGAATGAATGTTCTCCATTAACTCTCAAGTGGTTTTCTGAATCTCACCAGCATTATTTTATATATGCTCTTCTAAAGAGGCATGACCATACTCTGAAGTCTTCAAGCAGCAGTAGAAAGGACGCCCTTGTCCCCTTCCTCACAGACAGTATGTGGCAGGGAGAGCAAAGCCTCATTAAGTGAAGGCACCGAAGCTTGGCCATTTGCTGGGTTGGAGAAACACATCCATAGCTCCCTTCACCAGCGGTTCCATTACTTTTCAGTTCATCTGAGAAGAAGGGAAAACGTAGAATTTTGTAATAGTTAAGTGGTCAGATCACATTCACCTCGCAGACAAAGTCTAGTGGTGCCTTGTCTTGCTTCTGCTTCTGCTCTCTTGGCAAGTAGCCTGCATCTTGACACCTCTTTATGATGCTTCAGAATAATTTCTCCTTGAATCTTATTCACACCCACTGGATTATTAGGGAAAGACAATATTCGGTTCTGGGAATAACATCTTAAGAGAGATATGAACAAAGGGAAGTATATGCACAGGAGAAGGTCCCAAGGAAGTAACTATAACAAAAGTCAGGAGAGTGGGGAGGGAGGATATTATGACTGGGAAGGGACACGCTGGAAACTTCTGGAGTCTAACGGTGTCCTATTGCTTGACCTGTGATGTAAGTGTTCATTTTATAATTAGTTTTTAATTGTACATTTATGTTTTATCTACTTTTCTATATATAAAAAATGTAAAAATAAATTCTATGACCTTCTGAACAAATGGTGGCCTGTCGAGCAAATCATTAGTAAAATCATTCTCTAATGAACTTCCAGGGAGAAAATCTTTCTCAAAGAGCCTCTGTTAAGTGCTTAATTTATCTCTAAATTCAAGACCTTTGAACACAACTGGTTTTGCTATAACCAGGAAAGGCCTCCTTCCAGATACATCAGATAATCTGGCTCTAATTCTCTGAAAAGCAGGTTGGAAGGCTGGAGGGAAGATCTTTCCTTTTTGATGACCTGTTTCTTGCAAACAAAACAAGCTGGTGGGATCTTGTATAGACTAGAAAGTCAGTATTTCTGAAATGAGGGTAATTGTTTCTAGAGAAACTTGGAAACATTAACCAGAGTCCTCAGGGGAGGGCTGCCTGACAGATGATATTTTTGCTTCTTTACTTGTGCAGATTAGGAATAAAACTGGAGATATGCCTTTCACTCTCTTCTACATTTCAAAATCTGTTAAACAAAGCAATATAACAAACTAAAATAAATGAACGTGTGTTGTACATTTTTTATTGCTCTCACTAAGGACCTCATGGCTTCATTACTCTAAGTGGATAGAAATTTCCAGGCACAGGCTATCAAATACCAGAATTATTCCAGCTGGAAACCTTTTAAAATATATATTGATTAGCATCTTACACTTTATAACACAGTCACATTGATATACAAATTTCATGTTTACAAGTGCAAAAGGCAAAGAACTACAAAGAAAGCAACCCTAATGGACTACATTCACTATAAATAATACTGTTGTACCTGTTCTCTATCTTTTTAATTTTAAAAGAAAATTGTAAATGTTATAGCATAGGTAGACTCGACTCTTCAAAGCTAGAGACTGTGTGTAGTTCCGCACGAATCTGAGTTTCTGCATAACTGAGATACCAACATGTAACAGATCAAGTTGGCCAAAAGAAAATCGTCCATTGCTGAAGTTTCATTGCTGGTGAGGAACAGACTCCCTAAGTTTTCAAAACCAGTACTCATTGTCTGTGTTTCTATCAGTTGGACCTTGTTTTCTAGAGCAGGTATATCTTTAGTAGTAAAGATTCCCTCTGGTTGAGTTTCTGGGTCAGATGAATCAAGACTCATGGAAAAGCTGGAGTGTTTTCAGAATACATCCCAGAGGCAGCTAAGGGCTGTTGTCTAACCAGAGGTTTAGGTCTGTCTGGGGCTGCATTTCAAACCTTTCTAGGCCCAGGAAGTTAGAATTTCCTCTATAACTGTAGGACTGAGTAGAGGTGTCTGCAAATGGAATGCCAATTTGGGTTCCCACGTTCTGTGATTTTAAAACTAGTTCAGTGCTCATGTTGTAAAGTTCATTCTCCAGTTTGAGTTTGGTTTTTTGAGGCTGAAAAGAAACCTTTGATATAAAAGTCAGTTCTGGGATTCTGTTGGGTCAGATGGCTGCTGCTGGGTCCAGCAGTCATGTCAGGGCAGCCTTTGATTATCCAATGACTGACCATGCAGATTACTGGACAAGGTAATGGTCTTATTTGACAACTTCTGGCTGTGCCTGGAGCTTTCCATTTTCCTTTCCTTGAAGATTCCTGTGTTCTGCAGGGCTCTTACTGCCTCTTGGATAAATGTGTGATCATAACGAAGCTCTAAGGGCATCAGGACAGCCACGTGTATGCCTGAAGGTCTTGCCATATCCTCTGAAGTTTTTTCGAGTCTCATTCAGTCCCATAGGGAATTGCTCCATTTATTTGTTTCCTGTCCTCATGCATTTTTACAAAGTGCAGTTTTTTTTTTTTTTTTTTCTTTTTTTGCGGTACACAGGCCTCTCACTATTGTGGCCTCTCCCATTGCGGAGCACAGGCTCCGGACGCGCAGGCTCAGCGGCCATGGCTCACGGGCCCAGCTGTTCCGCGGCATGTGAGATCTTCCCGGAACGGGGCACGAACCCGCGTCCCCTGCATCGGCAGGCGGACTCTCAACCACTGCGCCACCAGGGAAGCCCCAAAGTGCAGTTTTACAAGAGAAAAGGGTCCATCCGGGCTTCTAGGTCATCCTTCAAGGGGACAACAGTAGAATATCCCAAGTTTTCAAATCTTTCCTTACAGGTGGATTTACTATGCCGCCCTGCAGATGGTGGGTCTCTGCCAGGCACTCACTGAGTGGAGCCGCACATAGCACACAGGGCGCCAGGGTGTGGGTCTCCATGGTGCTGGGGTCGTGTGCTCTGCGCAGGCTGGAGCAGCCCCTCAGCTGCCTTCCACCACCTCAGAGCCTCTGTGGCTCCTGGAGAATAACCTCTGACCCTCACTCTTTTTATAAATACTTAATTAATTCTAATTTAGTGTCCTCTTCATTATTTTAGGAGTTAAATGTTCCATTTCCCTCAAGCCTCCAGTCAAAGCAACAGTATTCAGGAAATAAGGAGAATAGAGAAACATGTTAAATATGCTTTTCCATGGGAAAGCCATCGGCAAAGTCCAGAATGTGGGAAACTACAGAACAAACAACTTGGTTTCCTCAATAAGCAAATTGTAAGGAAAGGAAAAAGAAAAAACAAGAGACTTTAGAGCATATCAAACAAATGCATGCAGTTTAGGAACCTTATTTGTTTGTATCCTAATTTGGATGGATCAACTATAAAATAAAACAGACATTAAAGAACTTAACAAGAGAATCAGGGAAATTTGAATACTGCCTGGATATTTGATGATATTAAACAACTATGATTAATTTTGTATAAAAATAGTTTCCTTTCTCCAAACCTGTAGACCAGATTCACATTGGTTTAGATATTTACTAGGAAGAAAAAAACACACAAACAAACCTGTGTGTTATAGGTTGAATTGTATCCCCCACAAATGTGTGTCGGAGCCCTAACACCCAGTGTGACTGCACTTGGAAATAGCGCCTGTAGGGAGGTAATTAAAGTTAAATGAGATCATAAGTGTGGGGTCCCCATCTGATAGACTGGCACCTTAAAAGGAAGAGGAAGAGACACCAGAGCTCTCTTTGCCCAAGTGCACACAGAGAAAAGGTTGCCTGAGGACATAATGAGGAGGCAGCCATCTGCAAGCCAGGCAGAGAGGCCTCCCCAGAAACTGAATATTTTTGGCACCTTGATCTTAGACTTATTGTCTCCAGGACTATGAGAAAATAAATTTCTGTTGGGTAAGTGGCCCAGCCTGTGACATTTCATCATGGCAGCGTGAGCAGACTAATGCACTGTGCAGTCCTCTTCAAGAAGCCACCATCTTCCACATTCTATTTTTGGTGCTTGTGTCTCAGGCACTGTACAGGGTTTATTTCCTTAAGTTAAATGATGCTGATCCCTTAATCCAGTAAACAAATATGAGAACTCACTATGTGCCAGGAATTAGTCTAGACTCTGGGGATATGGCAGAGAATGAGACGACATCCTGTCCTTAGGAAATTTATATCCTAGTGGAGAAGTAGGAAAACAGCACAGGTGAGGGGATTTCAGTGCCCCAAAGCAAGTCATATTGCAAACTAGAGGTTTCAAATTTCTTTCCATTCCGTTAAAGGAACAACTCGTGAACAGCTTTATGGACATGTTAATCAAGAATACAACCTACAGGAAGAAACCTTTTCCCTTCCCCTTTTAAAAATTGCCAAATTTAACACAAATTTAAGTTAAATGAGATTCACAATCTATGAAAAAGCTAACTAAAGGTTTTTGTTTTTTTTTTTAAATCAAAAACTATCCAAGCAAAAAAAAAAAAAAAGGACTCTTTTAGGAGATCATACAATAAACAACTTATCAGACCAATGCTGGGAAAGCAACCCAGCCCTTCCACATGAATGCCTATCCAAATGGCCAGATTCTGAGAGCCACGACCTTCTCCCTGTGTTGCAGCCTGGAAACTCTCTAGGAGGTAAGCTGAGGCAGTTGTTTCCCTTCTCTCAGCGATCAATGTCTTACACTGTCTGTTGACCAATATCTGAAATTCATTTTTTTGCTTTTTTTTTGTTTTTGTTTTTTTTTGTTTGCGGTACTCGGGGCTCTCACTGTTGTGGCCTCTCCCGTTGCGGAGCACAGCCTCCGGACGCGCAGGCTCAGCGGCCATGGCTCACGGGCCTAGCTGCTCCGCGGTACGTGGGATCCTCCCGGACCGGGGCACGAACCCGTGTTCCCTGCATCGGCAGGCGGACTCTCAACCACTGCGCCACAAGGGAAGCCCCTCTTTGCATATTTTATCCAGTTTTTTAGCTGTTTGTGGTGTGTTTTCATTTCCTAGGGCTGTTGTAAAAAATTACAAACTGGGTGGCTGAAAACAACAGTGATTTACTTTCTCACAATTCTGGAGGCCAGAAATCTGAAATCAAGGTGTCACAGGACACTCCTTCTAAGGTTCGAGGGGAGAATCCTCTTGCAGCTTCTGATGGCTGTCCTGGCGTTCCTAGAATGTGGCTGTATCACCTCCTGCTCTGCCTCTGTCTTCACCTTTCCTCTGTGTGTCTGTGTTAACTCCCTTTGTTTCTCTTATGAGGACAGTTGTGACATTTAGGGCCCACCTAGATAATCCAGGTTAATCTCCTCATCTTAAAATCCTCAGTTTATGCATCTTTTTTTTTTTCCCAAGTGAGGTAACATTTACTAGTCTAGGAATTAGGACTTGATATCTTTGGGTGGACATTATTCAACCTATTACAAGCTGTAAGAGTAAATTGGGCCCCTGTTATTCCATTATGGCCAGAAGCAGCAGTCTAGTGGAGAAGTATAGAATGGGATAAGAAAAAGGAGTATAGAGTGGGGAAGAGAGAAATCCCAGGGATTTTGTTCTCTGAATAATTTGTTTAAACATTTTTTACTGAATGCTTAATATGTGATGGGTCATAGGATTAAGCAAAATATCCTTGTCTTCATGGAGCTAAGAACAGAACAGAATTAAGGTCTAGGAAGTGCAATGGTCGGTGAGAAAGTGTCTGGAATTTAGCCTAAATTAGATTTTCAAATCCTCACAAGATGAGTATTTTATGGATTTGGAAACTGACTTTCAAAGATGTCAAGTGACTCGCCCAATGTCACCGAGTCAGTAAGTTGTAGAGCTGGGAATTGAAGCCCAGTCTGGCTAACTCTGGAGCCCAGGTCCTTCCTATGACCCTATAAGGCTTCCCCGTCAATTAGTTTAAAGGGTAAGAATCATCGCATCTTCTGGGCTCAGGACTCACTTCTTTATTTATGAGGTCAAGCTTTCTGTCTCAGGGAAAGGTCTAGACTGGTTTCCACAAAATGGGCAAGGGAAGCCATAACTGGGAGTATCGATTTCTTGATAACTATTTCCACTATTCGTCTGAGAACGAAGGATGTTGTATCTCACCACTAGGTTATATGAGATCATGAATGAGCAAAATGTGATTAGGATTGATTAGGAAGAGAAACACAGAATGGGAACCCAGCCCATTAGTTAGCATTACCACTACTGACATCAGGCCAGAAAACCTTTCAACTTAGGGGCAACACAGCCAATTTATATAAAGTCTCTCAAACTCTCAGATACCTCCCTACCTCCTCCACCCCCCACCTCTATCACTGTGCTCTGCTAGATTAGCAAAGCCATTTCTAAGGAAGGAAAAGAATCCTGGTGAATAGGCTGCCTCTTTGTCAACAATGAACCTGCTTATTCTCACTATCCTTTTTTCTTAGGTCCTCTGTAAAAGGTAAAGTTGTTTATCATCTGTCGCAATACCTCGGAATCAAATGTCCGTGACATCGATATGGGAGGATAAGAGAGCTCGTTCAAGGTGAAACGGATGATACTGTTTGGTTTGTTTATCACACAGCATGAGGAGAGGAAGGAAGGGAAACAGGGAAGATGGAGCAATGCCCCTCACAAAGGGAGATGCGTGAGCCATGCCAACAGCTGTCCCTTTCCGGAACACCAAAGAAGCCATTGTTACCAACTCTGTTTTAGCCTCTACAGGAGACACCTGATCTCAGTTTAGAGCCTTATTTCCACCACAGAACTAAGCAGTGCATCCTGACGCAGGGAGCCTGGAGATCACACACGCCCCGGCCAGCCCCTGCTGGGACGTGGGCTCTGGAGAATCTCCATCACACATGGTAGGGGCTGCCCCTGTCAGGGTGGCCTTCACTGGTTCCTACAACTCTTGGTCTCTACTTCAAAATGGTGAGTTTGTGATGTGGTAGCTCACTTAGTCTCTCCCCCTGGATCCATTTTATTTTGTCATTTTTCCAGCATTAAGGCCCCGTCATCAAAATGACTGAAAGGTAGATGACAGGAAGATTTTTTGCTTTGGGTTCTCTGGCAGGTGGGCAGTTGGAAAGGTTCTTCAGGCCGAGTTCCCTGGGGACTGAGCTCCAAACAGATCCTGGCATTGAAAAAGGTTTGTATTCTTTGACTTTCCGCTACTTAGTATAGGAAATTCAGTTGCAAGTTGGGAAGGAAAGATAGCAAGCAAGACGAGGTTTGTATTACATGACCCAGTGGCACAAAGCCACAGGGGACAAAAAGTAGTGGGCATGGAGCCATTGACAGGAATTTTAGTGTGCTTGTCTCCTGGGTCTGATCTCTTGATGCCCTGGGAGAAGTGATACACTCACTAGGAACCAGTGCTGACTAATGCCTGGAGATTTCACTTCCAAGCTGATGGTGTCTGGGGTGAATGACTATAACACATGAACACCCCCCCGCCCCCCCCTTTCTGCCAAAGTTAATTTTCTAAAAAATACCTTCTGGAGAATGAAATGCCCAGATACTCAGTAACTTAAAAAGTAACAATATGAGTGCTAAGCTGACATCTTGGGAAGGAGGCAACTCCATAAGATGAGAAGACATTTAGTGTGGTCTCCAGTCACCCTGGGCCAAATAAACAGGCCTTGAACTTCCTGGCAGCCCCAGCCAAAGCCCTCACCAGTTCTTTTGTTCAATTAAATTGAAGGGTGCAATTAACAATTTCCATGACTTGGGTTTCATTGCCTTCAAGTTACGAGAGGGTAAACAAGTAGGAAAGAAAAGGGAGACTCTGTTTCAGAAATTATGACCTTCAAAAGATGAGGAATAACTCCAACCACAGGGAAAGTGGTCAGAAACGTGATACCCTTTTCGTGAGAGCCCAGGGACACCCCAAATTGCCAAACCACTGTATCTGAGGAGGCACTGCTTGTTCTGGAGCTTCCAGCAACCTCTAAATGGCTCATTTATTTGACCAGGGCTGAAGCTGCTGGGGTAATTGTCAGGAAAAGCTGTGGATCTGACTGATGCTTGGGCAAGCAGGCTTTCATTGTCAGCCAGGAAGCCCTCAGTAATTACTCACCACAAGGTGCCTTGCAGACCCATGTGTATGTGTGTGCACGTGTTGGAGGTGGGGCATAGGGGGAAGACTGGCCCCTCTGTGCTTTTAAATCCAAGCCAAGAATTTTCCTGGTTTGGTGTTTATATCACAGAGTCATCAGAGAGAGGTGAAGGCATCAAAGTTTTCTATGTACTAAACCCTACACTACAGATGAATTTCCGTTCCTCCTGTAACTCAAGCTTCCCCAGACCTCCCCACTCTAACAGGATTAGATTAATGGTTAAAAGCCTGAATAACCCAAGATTTCCCCCCCGGCTTCATGGCCCAGAAACTGCAGCTCCATTAAAGTCCCATCCAGTTTCAGATACTCCCCAGTGGGGTCTCCCGTGACCTCAGGAACAGCCCTTTTACGCTCTTCTGTTCAGGGTTCCCTGGCTGGGGACCAAGAAGCCACCTGAGGCTGGCTGTGCCTCTCCTTACCTCTTCACAGCTCCAGCGTTCTTCTCAACAGTCTAGATGCCCGGGCCAGGAAGGTTTCCCTTTCCTCGTGGCCCAAATCAGGATGCTGAGGCACTGCTGCACTTGCCGGAGTTCTCAGTGGGTGAGGCCACCCATCTCCCCCGTTCTGTCACTTTTACCCCCTAGGTAGCAACGATCAAGCTACCAGGTCACACATGACCATGCGAGAACATCTCTTTCAGCTTCTGCCTGTAGCTGTCTCTTTCCATGCAGTGCAGATAAGAAGTCAGGAGGCTAGGTAGGAGGATCGGCCTTCTCAAATTTTAGCATTTATTAGAGTCACCTGAAGGCTTCGTTAAGCCCTGCTGGGTTTTAACCCCAGGCTTTCTGATTTAGTAAGTCTGGAGTGGGACCCAAGATTTTACATTTCTAATGAATTCTCCGATGGCGCTGATGCTGCTGGTCCGATGAACACATTTTGAGAACCACTGTTCTAGATCAGCATTGGGCTGACCCAGGACCCCATCCCAACAACTACCTTGCCGGTAGCTCCTGCCCACCAACAGGACAGACGTGCCTAGACGTATGTGGATCTTAGCAGAGGGCCCAATTTAGGTTCGAGCTGGCGCCTCTAATACCAGCATAGAAGATGAGACAAAGCTGACCCTTCCATGTTTTGCTTTTAAAGCAGACATTACTTGCCTGCATTCTGGCAAATTAGGATTTGACTTAGGAACTTCAGACGTGCATGTGGCTTATGTAGGAGTGGTTGGGGTGGGTGGAGCTCGCTTAAACGTCGACGATGACCATTTGTGTGGCCTTCTCCTTCTGACTACAGAAAGCATTAATTTGGGGGATAGCAATGTTTTTCCCTTGGTGAATTGGTAAAGTTAGTGACGTGTGGTAAGTCTGAATGGTGAAATAAGAGGAGCTGTAAAGCCAGGGAGAGGAAATGGGGGAAAGAGGACTAAATGGATGCCTTCCCATGTCCAGCCTTTGAGGAATATTCTCAGAGCCATAGTTTCATCATGGATTAAATGGGCTTTGAGAAAAGGACTTTCCTGGGAGTCTAAACCATCTCAAATATTTTCTGTATTATGCGAAGACACACACTAACTTACCTACCAGCTGGAACTCAACTTGCTGCAAACTAGAGATTCCAGTAAATGTGTTGAAGTTCTTTTGTCAGAGATGAACATTCTTTTGCGCTCATATATTCATCATCTGTCATGCTATGGGGGAAGCACAAATTAAATCTGGCATTTGCTAGGCTCTTGAATTATTGCTGTTATGATTGGGTTTTCCATGTCTTTCCCATGCAATTAAAGAGCTCATCACTATGGCATCTACTGGGCCTGTGATGGATCAAAGCAAAAGTTAGGATGGAGAAGCCAGGCTCCTGGAGACAGCTCATGGAGTGTGAGGTCGGATCTTTTGGTTTGTTCCAACTTTGCAGTTTGACTTAAGGTGGCTCTTGGCAACAATGGGACAGGAACAGACCTCTGGGAAAGGAAGTGTGTGAAAGCTGAATCTCCCCAATGTCATGAACTCCAGGGATCTTCAAGTTAATCTCATTTAACTCCTTTATTCTACAGATGAGAAACTGAGGCCCAGAGAATCAATAACTACATAGCCTGAGTGTGGCCACCTGGGACTAGTTTGGGGCTCCAGCATTGGAGCTGCCTCAAGCCAGCCTCCTGCAGAGTGTTCAGTGGCCCACCGGTACTTGAGGAAGTTAGCACGTGCTACGTGAGATCAGTTTAGGAAATGCTAGGTTAATCATTAAATGAATATCTTTTTGGTAGAGTCCTTTTAAGCTTTACTATGAGATATATATTATGAATCTCCAGGAGAGGTTATGGTAGACAGCCTCTTTTTTCTCTCAGAGCATTGTGTAGAAGGAATACTCCATGGAATTCCCTTTGGGAAATGCTGCATTATGTACATAGATCTTAAAGACTCACCACTGGATCCATGCCATTTAGAACAGATTTGCCAGACTTCCCTGGTGGCTCAGTGGCTATGAATCTGCCTACACTAATATGTATAAAATGGATAACTAATAAGAACCTGCTGTATAAAATTAAAAAATTAAATTAAATTAAAAAGTTCACACACACACACACAAAAGAATCTGCCTGCCAATGCAGGGGACACGGGTTTGAGCCCTGGTCCGGGAAGGTCCCACATGCTGTGGAGCATCTAATCCCGTGCACCACAACTACTGAGCCTGCACTCTGGAGCCCGTGAGCCACAACTGCTGAGCCCTCGTGCCACAACTACTGAAGCCCATGCACCTAGAGCCCATGCTCCGCAACAAGAGAAGCCCCCGCTTGCCACAACTAGAGAAACCTGCACACAGCAATGAACACCCAACGCAGCCAAAAATAAATAAGTAAAATAAATAAATGTATTAAATAAACAAACAAACAAAAAAACCCCAGATTTGCCCAAGATCCTGAGGGGAGCAAGGTGCACTGGGAGTAAGCTTGTTGGATAAAGTACAGAATACCCAGTTAAATTCTATTTTCAGGTGAACAACAAATAAGTATTTAGTGTAAGCATGTCTCATGCAATATTTGGTACATACTTATACTAAAAAAAAATTCATCATTATTTGAAATTCAGAGTTAACTGGGGAATCCTATATTTTTATTTGCTCATCTGGCATTCCTAACTGGGAGAGCCCTGAGTAGAGCTGCTCTGGAGATGAGAGGAAGGGAGGAGAGTAACAGCCTTCAATGACAGGCAGGCCAGCCCTCTGCTTCAGGAAGGCAGCGAGCATAGGGGAAGGTACCAGACCCTGAGCTCTCTGTGCCGAGGAAAGAGCCCAGGTGCTCCTAACCTGCTTAGACCAAAGGCTCTCAAATATGAGTGGATACTGCCTCTATTTTGGAAATCTGTGGGGCAGTTTTGGTTGTGACAATTGGAAGAAATGTCAGATGTCCTGGAATGTGTCAGAGAGTCCATAGTTCTCCACCTCACATACTTTTTGAGTGTCCTACCTAATATTCATATGAGTAATTATTCTTACCTCCCTTAAATTCAAGCTTATTCATTACATGCAGGTGTCAGCACTGGACAAGCTTCTTTATGTCTCCTAGGGTGGTCCTACTCTAGCATTTATGTGATGAAATATGTTATTATATTATGAGTTCCTTTCCTTTTATTTATCCTTTTTCTACAGTTAAGGCAATATGTGTGTGTTTAATTATTGATGCCAGAAGGTAATATTCTCTATGTCATTACAGGTGAGTAAAATAAGTGTTGCAAAATATTCATAATAAAGAGGGACAGTTTGATAGAAAAAACTCAGCCGCACTGCCTTTCTTGACTATAGTAAAGGTACGGGTTCCGCTTGCTTCTTGTTCACTGGTTGTACTAGTTAGAATTAGGTTTGGCTGCCTATAACAGAAAAATAAAACAAAGCAAAACAGTGGCTTAATCATATGGATCCTTATTTCTGTTTCACACAAAAGATGTTCAGAGGTAGGCAGTTTGGGGTTGGGAGGCTTCATCCTTCCGGGTCTCTGCTCTGCCCTTCACGTGGTCCTCGTCTTCATCATCAAGATGGCTGCTGGGAGGCCTCTGCCACTCGGACCGCCCCTTTTTGGAACCCAGCCGCCGTTCTGAGGACGTCAAGCAGCCATAGGAAGATGTCTACACGGAGGGAACCAAGGACCCCAGCAAAGCGCCTCAGCGGAGCTGCCGGCCAGCAGCTTCATCTGGTGCCAGCCAGCAAGCGGGGCTATTTTCAGCCAGCACCTTCCAGCACCCCAGCCATCACCACGTAAGGCTGAAGAACTGCCTGGTTGATTCATAGAACTGGGATAAATATTAATATGCTGTTGTTTTAAGCCACGAAGTTTTATTCCTTCCACCTGAGGGTAGAGAGGTTGTCGTGCAGCAGTTGATAACCTAAACAGCGTTCATCTATTTCTTCAGCGGATTCATAGCTAAGCACTATACTAGGTGCTGAGGGTCCAGGTGTAAAAAGACAGAAAAAGTCCCTGTCGTCACAAAGCCTACCTTCTAGCTGCCTCCTTCCCCTAAGCACGTAATTCAAATCTTCCTTATTTTCTCCAGGCCACCATCCCCCATTCTTATTTTACAGAGAAATTGGAAACTACTGGGTATGAATTCTTCCAACCTCATTTTTTCGCAGCAATATATATTCACCCAGATTTACACCCTCTCCTCTGCTTTTCACGGCACCCTCCTCCACGGCTGCCCATGAGGAACCATCCCATCTCTTGTCCCTGGCAGTCTGTCCACCTGCTCTGGATCCCCGCCTTCCTCTCACTGTGTCTCCAGTTGTTTCTGCTCCGTGAGTTCCATTCTTTCATTATATAAACAGATTCAAGTCTCTTCTATTCTAAACGTTAATAAAAAGCTCCTCTTAAACCTTATATTCTCCCTCTAGCTTCTGCCCTCTTTTTTTTCCTTCACAATCAAGTTTCTAGAAATTGCAGTTTTCTCACTCTTTCTCCATTTTCTCACTTTCAGTTTACCCCCCAACTCCTGGAACCAGCTTCTGTGCCACTGAAATTACTCTCAGCCAAGTCACTGTACATTTATTGAGCACCTACTGTGTGCCAGACACTGAGCTAAGCCCTGAAGATATAGAGTGAACAAGAGAGGCAGGGCCCTGCTCTCTTCAGCCTGCAGTCTAGTTGTGGGGGGGACAGATTTTAAGCAAATTAACTTAGAAATAGAGATACAATTACAAATTGGGGTAAGTGTTTGAAAGAAAATGGGAGGGGGATATTCTTGAATAGAATGGTTAAGGATGGTCTCTAGAGCCGGTGACACTTAAACTGATAAGGTAACCTTTTTAAAATTCCTTTCAAAGCATTTGACACTCCTAACTATTCTTTTCTTCTTCAAGTAAACTCCACACACTTGTTATGCTGATCCCTTTCTCCAATCCATCCAGTCGTTTCCCCTCTTTCTCTGCCCATCCTTTGTTAGGTATTGTTCTGGGTCCCACCCTCAGCCTTCTAGTCTCACTAACATCTTCCCCAGCCAGTTTCATCCACATCCATGTCTTCAACTACTGCCAATGTGCTGAAGCTCCCAAACCTGTCTGTCCAGCCCAGGTTGCTGCCCCGAGCCCTTGGCTCATTTATCCAGCTTCCTTCCCAGCAACTCCAGTTGGGTTTTCACCCGGCAGTTCAAATCCAGAGCTGAACCCAGTCTTCTCCTCCTACCATGCCATGTCTTGGTGAGCACTGATTCTTTTTTTTTTTTTTTGTGGTACACGGGCCTCTCACTGTTGTGGCCTCTTCCGTTGCGGAGCACAGGCTCCGGATGCGCAGGCTCAGCGGCCATGGCTCACGGGCCCAGCTGCTCTGCGGCATGTGGGATCCTCCCGGACCGGGGCACGAACCTGCGTCCCCTGCATCGGCAGGCGGACTCCCAACCACTGCGCCACCAGGGTAGCCCAGCACTGCTTCTTGAAGAAGCCTAAAACCAGGCAACCAGCATGGATTGCTCTATCTTCCTTTCTGGTCCCTCACCCACACCCACAGACATTTAAAAAAATTACTAAGTCTTGTTGACTCCATATCCTTTCTCTCTTCTGTCTCTATGCTTCCATTTCCATGCCCACTGTTCCTTTTCTTCTTCAGACACTTGGTCCCCGTTAAATCTCCATCCCCTCCTCTCCCCCTGTCCCCACATGGACAGAAGCCTCACTGGACTCCCTGCCCCCAGGTCTTTCCTCCAGTCAACCCTCTTCTCTGCTATAAGAGAGGCTGACATGTCTAACATTTACAATCGATCAGATCGTGCTGCTGTTCAGAATTCATCAATGGCCTCCGCTCTGGGTCCTGCTCCATGCTTTAGTCCAGGCCCATCCCCCCAAATCCCCCTCCCCGAGGGATGTGCACAACTTGAGCTTGTGCCCTCACCCCACCTCCCACTTTGCCCCCAATCCAGAAATCCAGAACCCTGGGGTTCCTGCTGCACATAGTGCAGAAGGGCCTCCGTTTGTGTCCTTACACAGGCCCAGTAAGTATTCAGGGCAGGCAGTGTGCCCCCTCATCCATTCCCCACTGCTCCCCTCATCTCCTAGAGCTGGGCATTCTTTTTCCTCTGCTGGCACTGCCCTCCTTGTCTGCCTGAGAGAGTAAAACTCCTACTCTTCACTAGGTTTCAGGAACATGGTCTCCCCGCCACCCCCAGCAAACCCAGGCTGCTTTCTGAGTTCTGGCTCCACAGTGACCCACCTCCCCGTGGCCGTCTTCTAACTCCTCTGAAGGCATTGCTGGCAGCTGCTCCTTTTCTTTGTATTTCTAGCCCCTCCTGGGTCTGTAGACGCTGTGAATAAAGGAAGCTACTTCTAGTAGCCAAGAAATGCATCTTGCTTGCCCAATTTCACCACTGCTTACATTCAATAGCATGAGAATTTGGAAAAAGCACACACCAGCATGGGCACATGGTGTCTTATATTATTAATAATATTAGCTGCCCCGTGTACTGAGTCTTTTCCTGTGTGCTAGGCACTTTGATAAGGGCTTTACATACATGATCATATTTATCTTTACTATAGCCCTGTGAAGCACATATGGTTATTAAACCTGCCTCACAGATACAGAAACAGAAGCTCAGCAACGTTAAATGTCCCAGGTCATAAAACCAGGAAGGGGAAAGTCAGGTTCCCATCTAATGACTCTCATGCACACATTCTGCTGTATCGCGTCATGCTGTTCCGCACGCCGCATTAGAGCACCCTGTCAGCACAAAATGAGCGGTCGCTCCTCCTTTACCCATTACAAATGCATTTAAACATATCGAAGTATTCTTAGGGAATAAATTCCTAGATGATCTGCCAGTACTTTTCCTTGAGAAAAGATATAGAGCAACAATAAAAATAAACAATTAACCTGCTAACTTTTAGCTCCAATTTTATTTAGTAAGAGTGTTTGTAATAAGAGACACATTTTAGGTAGTTTTTAAACTTGAGTCCCAATAGAAAACTTGTTCCAAGGGATTATTGTGTGTGTATTTCTTTTTGTTTTGTTTTTTTTTTTAGATTAAGCAATTAGACTGCTTCTAGAACAGAAACAGAAAGGGAGCAACAGTGTTGTGAATTAAAATTACTTTCCTCTTACCTGAGCCCATGAATCCTCAGATAGTCAAAATACGAATTCATTACGAATATCAATAATTAAGCAGCAGGGGGAAGATTTATCACGGCACTAATGTTGCCCACTGGCGTCAGAATCATGTGCTAACCTGCGCATCAAGATAAAATTCCCCTGCTGAGGGGCCCGGGAAGGCGTGCCATCACCACCTGCAGTAGAGTTAACTTGCTGTGCTTTTAGGAAATGCACGCATGTTAAGGATAAAGGCAAGAGAATATGTTGGCAATAGGCCGGGGCCAAAAGGGAATTTCAGCTTGCTGCTCCATTCAACTGACTCAGAATAGCATCTCTGAAGCTAGGAAGTCAGAGCTAGTGGGAAAGCTTACCAAGGCAGAATTGCACAGCTTCTCACACTTGCAGGGTAGAGGTTCTGCAGAGGTTCTGTCCGGTAGCAGCAGCAGCTGGCTACTGCTGTGTCTTTCTTCCAGCAGGCAAATGCCTGACGGCTCTCAGGATGCCTGACAAATAACCCCAGCAAACAGGTGCTATTTCCCCAAAGATCAGCAAGAATTGCACAGAATTCGACAGTGTCCAGCTCATGGCTGTTTAACACTCACGGCCTCCCAATGGCCCTCGTTTTAGGGTAAGCTTTCAAGAGGGTGGGCCCTATTTCCTTCTTCTTCTCTGGCCCTCATCGTGCCCACTGGAAGCCTTAACACCTCTTCTGTTTTGGCTAGTTAATTCCTACATAATGAGTGGAAAAAGACTTCAAGTATGGAGACATCATGAAATTGTGCTTTTAAGGGTGAACTAATGATGAGGTAAAAAGCTTTCCTGTGGTAGGTTAACAATAAAAGGTATAAAAATGGCTGTCTATTTTTATGTGCTCTATGTGCTAAGTTCTGTATGCCTTACAATCATTTTTGTCTTTACTCCTCGCACCAAGCTTGCAAACCAGGCACTGATCAATCCTGTTTAACAGAGAAGGAAACCAAGGAAAACAATGCTTTTCCTTATCTATGTAGAAATAGATGCCCCCCCACACTCATTCACTTATGCCCTTTCTTAATCATAATCCTCAAAGCCCACTAAATTCAAATAACTTCTTAGGTGCCTATTAGAGAATGTGATAAACTATATAGTTTTATACCCCGTAACTAAGTCCAGACAGTTTGCTTTTTTTAAAAATCATGGTCATATTTAATAACAGTCTAAATTTATAATCCTAACACCAGTACTCCATTCTTCTACTTATTCACGTTAATATATTCTTGTTTTGATGTGATCCTACCCATTTAAAATGGGTACTACTCTCTCCTTATAATGGTTTTCGGGCATGTATTCAATTTACTTCTTTCCTCTGTCAGGAAAAATGGCTGTGGATCTCACACAGATGCTACTGAGTAGAATGACCTTCAGCAAGCAGAGATAAACAAGAGCTGCTTTTCATCTCCCAACCATTGATTTTCTGCAAGGCAAACCACAAAGCTGCTTTGAAGTCCAGGAGAGAAGGGAGATAAAACTGAAGGGAAGAGTGGATTTGAAATAAACTTAATCTCTGTCATCTAAGTGTAGATGGCTATTGGCAAAGCTGAAACTGCCAGATTTTATCAAGAGAGAATTTAGATTATTCTTAAAAGAGGGTATTTTAAGTTGGTAAAACTGGGTTAGGGGAAGGGTAGTATAGAAAACAAAGAGAAATCTGAAAGGATCTTGGATAAAACTTAACTTAGCAGAAATGGTTGCTTTTAATCAAACAGTAGCAAGTGTGTAGTGTACAATCTGACCACTGTTCATAGTCTTCCCTTTCGTGTATATTGTATAACAGGACCACATATATGGATTGTAAGAGTAATTATTATTTGTGTCAAAATTTCTTATTTGAAAACAACATGGTAGATAAAAATTTTGGCTTGATAGTTTTACAGAACAATTAGGACTTTTTTAAAACACTCTTCCTTTTACAAAATGCTTTTCCATGAGCTTCAGCATAAGCCTGGGAGACAGGCTGGATCACTGCTATTATCCGTGTTTCATACATGAGGAACTAGAGCCTTAGAGAGCCTAAGTGAATCGCACAGGGACACATTGAGGGCCACTGGAGAGGCCAGAAGTTTCCAGGCTTTCTTACTCTTGGTCTCCTCTTCTGTGCTCCTTCTAATCTGTGGTTTCTTAAGGGAGAGGAAAACTCTCTTCTTTCTCCTCTTTCTGAAACATGCATAGTTTTTCTCTGGGTGGTCTTTTGACAATTTACTCTTCATGTGATAGTGTTGAGATCTTGAGACATATTTCTTATTCTCAAGGTGTCTGGAGGTTAAATCCTGATAGGGGAGATTGGGAGGCCCTGCCCTGAGGATGGCTACGGAGGTTGGAGGTTGAGCTTCCTAAATAGTGCTGCAGGAAGCGGGATTTACCATGATTCTGGTGGGCTTAAGGGTACTTAGTGTTGTGAAAGGAAAGATCCTTGAGAAAGTTCAACTCTTCTCTCAACCATGAGCACTAAACAATTGGCAGCCAACCTGAAAGCCCAGCCCACAGTTCTTCCTCATTCCAGCCTTCCAAGATCTGGTTTAAACAAAAATACACATGCTGCGTGAGGGGCAGGGCATCCTGGAGGAGTTAAGGTTTTACCTGCCTTTGAGATAACTGAATCACTCATGTGCTCTCATGGGGCAACAAAAACATGACCCGGAGCCAAGGTTTATCAGGTCAAGGGTCTATGTTGGGAATGACAGCCTTTAGAGCTGCCAGTGGGACCCTTTGGTACTTTTTATACAACTAATTTGTATAAAAATTTAATTTAGCATTTTGTTTAGATCCTAAAAATCATCTTTTTATTCTAGCTGGTAAGTAATAATATCCTAATAAAATTTCAATCAGGCTTTACAATAAATGCCTGGCACTTTTTTTTTTTTTTTTTTTTTTTTTTGCTGTACGCGGGCCTCTCACTGTTGGGGCCTCTCCCGTTGCGGAGCACAGGCTCTGGACGCGCAGGCTCAGCGGCCATGGCTCACAGGCCTAGCCGCTCCGCGGCATGTGGGATCCTCCCAGACCGGGGCACGAACCCGCGTCCCCTGCATCGGCAGGCGGACTCCCAACCACTGCGCCACCAGGGAAGGCCCTAGCACCTTTTTAAAAGGCTCAGTTAATGTCCTAGGCAGGACAAGGTAATTAAGAGGGCTAAATAATTGCGACAATTAATTTCCTCATTATTCTTTTTGATTTAATAGAATTAATTTAGCTGACAATAATGAACTTCAATATGAATTTTTATATTATTTCACTTAATCAAAACGGGCAGTTTTAAATTCACTTGAGTGTCATACAATTAATTATTTATAAGGCACTTAATATCGTCAGCTTCTGCTTGAGCTATTGTCATCTTACGGGATAGTTTCTGTACAAGTATGTAAAATCTTGCTTTATGTAAGTTATATAAGTCACCACTGAAATTTTAAAATAGCTGTTATATTGCTGCATAAGATTCATGTTAAAATGACATTTCCAGAATTTATGCTGAAATGAGTGGGTTAAGATGTAAATTATTTATTAAAATCATCTCCTGTAAATTATTTCATTCATTTATACATAAACACTTTAAAAAACTATGTGATTTACAAGTAAACATATTTTGGAATATGTGCTTAAATGCCTAATCAGCACATTTCATGCCCAATAAGTTTTGTAAAACATTAGTTAACCAGCAACCAGATAAATATCTATAGGTATATTTATTTCTGAACTAGTTCTTCTGAACCAGTCCTTCTCTATTACCTGGGATGCTGTTAGACTTAATCCCATTAGGATTCATATTAGTTCATTTAATATAAAAAGTAGGAGGGCTATTTTTAAAAATTACCTTGTTACCAGGAAAACACTCATCTCACGCCTCTTTTCAGGCATCAAATGTTGGCATAAATCAAGACTACCTGACGTCAACAATAAGGCATGTTGATATGAAAAAAAATTCTTGTTACAAACTAAACATAGATAAACCACAATTTAGGGGGACTATACGGTCATTGTTGTAGTAGCCCCAAAGTAGGGCTGAAAAACTTTTTAACACTGATCAGCCTCTATCAGATTAATTCAAGAAAGTACATAACTCAAACTAACCTCCTAGCTCTGAATCAATATTTTATAACTCTTTTTTTCTACACCGAGGTAAATGGATCGATCAGTGGAAATGGATTCTTCCTGTTTCCACTAGTTGCTCAGGGTGGGCCTTCATGCCAAGGCAAATCTCAGGAAGTCCTCTGCAGAGCAGTCATGCTAGGGCAGATGGACAAGGGTGGATAACACTTCTGGGACAAGAACCTCCTTTGTAAACAGGAATCAGGCTCTGAATAAGGAGTTAAAATGGTCACACTGAGCACTGCATTAGATGCTTTATCCTGTAATCTTGTATACATAATTAACGATGATTTGTGAGTGCAGAGATTGTTTTTAATCCTCATTACCCATTAAAAAAAAGATTCTCTTTCTTGGTTGTGCATTAGTATGCAAATTCCCACCCCCCCACCCCCCCCCACCCCCCCGCACCGTGTCATTTGGCCTCAATCCAGTGGTCATATTCCTCACATGCCTTTCAGGTCCTTAATGACCCTATATGGAGTCCATGGTGATGAATGCAAGGTACATGGGATTATTAATGATCTTAAAGATAAGTTTAGAAAAGATATGATATCTAACAAGTAATAAATTATCAGGATTGTTTATCTTAGGCATAAAAGTAATTTTTTTTTAGGTTAGCAAGTGACCTAACTGACCTCTATTTCTTCTCTTGTATGATTAATAGACCTAGAAACTAGCTAACCACCTCGTCTCCTTGTTAGTCCCCCTCTTCGGCTTTCCACACTTGACTGGGAGACTGATACAAGGACTTTTTTCCAATTCTTCGAGCCTGGTGCCTGGCAAAGACATAGAAGACAAAGGTTAAAGGCCAACTTTGACCCGATATACCAAGGACTTGACTGTAGACAGAAACAATGTGGTTCTCTACCAGAGATGTGTTTTCTGGATAATGCTGTCTTGGAGTTGAAGAGGTAACTTAATACATAGCAAGAGTTCCTGAGAACAGTGGTTCTCCCCTCAGATTGGGGGAATGCAGATACTTAACTGCATTTTTTTTTTTTTTGAAAATCTTTACTTTTGAGTGGGTGGATATGGAAGGGGCAGTGAGAGTGGCATCTGCTAGGAGCTGATACTAAGTGGCACATCTACGAATGTCATAGAGTCAACAGTGAGTTTAATCAACATTATTCTGTGCTTCATTTTTGTATCCTATGCCTTAATATAACACAGGCCTGACCTAAATTTGACCTGTAATAGATGTGTAATGGGTTGAAATTGGTGTTCTTTCCCTTCTCTATCTGTATGTTGTGGACAGAGAAATGTGTTAAGAATCAGGAAAGCAGAATTGTAATTTTGGATATGTCTTTTACTAGCTATGTGAGTTTTACAAACTCATTTCACTGTTCTTATTGTTTGGACAATGATGCTTGTATTGGATGATCTTTAAATTCCTTTTACCTTCATGATTTATAATCTATAGATAATATAATGACCATAGGACGGTTAAAATCAGTAGTTTTCTGGTAAATATTATTGACTGGCTTTCAAAAAAATAAAAAATAAAAAGAAAACTGTGATTTATGATGTTTGTCTACTTCTAAATACTCCTGCTGTGGCCAAGTTTAAGCTACCAAGGTGAGATCACTGAACGTGGAATTGGGAAGAAATGGGCATGTTCAGCGATTCCAAGCCAAGAGGAGCCGGTTCTAGCACACTATAAGCCTCAAAACAGTAAATTATTCTACCCTAAAAGACTGAAAAGTATGCCAATATAGTTGAGAAGAAATTAATGATGGTAAACAAAAAAAAGTTTCCAGCGTTAATGAGAAAATTAATGCATGGATTGTCTTAATTTTTAATACTTTGACTAGTGACCACACTGTAACATTTTTTTTTTTTTTTTTTCCTGTACGCAGGCCTCTCACTGTTGTGGCCTTTCCCGTTGCGGAGCACAGGCTCTGGACGCGCAGGCTCAGCGGCCATAGCTCACGGGCCCAGCCACTCCGCGGCATGTGGGATCTTCCCGGACCGGGGCACGAACCCGCGTCCCCTGCATCAGCAGGCGGACTCTCAACCACTGCGCCACCAGGGAAGCCCTGTAACAGTTTTTAAAAAGAATGGTAGGCCATGTAATGTTTTTCAAAAAGTCACAGATACAGGGTTTCCCTGGTGGCGCAGTGGCTAACAATCCACCTGCCAATGCAGGGGTCACGGGTTCGAGCCCTGGTCCGGGAAGATCCCACATACTGCGGAACAACTAAGCCCGTGCGCCACAACTACTGAGCCTGTGCTCTAGAGCCCATGAGCCACAACTACTGAGCTCGCGTGCCACAGCTACTGAAGCCCGCGTGCCTAGAGCCTGTGCTCTGCAACAGGAAAAACCACTTCAATGAGAAGCCCGTGCACCACAACGAAGAGCAGCCTCCACTCGCTGCAACTAGATAAAGCCACGCACAGCAATGAAGACCCAATGCAGCCAAAAATAAATAAATAAAACAAATTTATAATAAAAAATAAATTTATAAAGTCACAGATACATGTAAAGACAGTATTAGTTTCAAAAGTTGAATCTTTTAGTATGGCAGGAAGCAATATTTAGAATCTGATCTAATGCTTTAAGTGCTCTTGCTATAGCTCCAAGATTAGTCTTAAGCCAAGACAGGACAGTGTTTACATCTCCACCACACAGAGGATTAATATATATCAAGGAATGCTGGCAATACTGTACCTTGGTACCCATTCATGCATTGCTTATTGGTCACCATGAGCATTAGACCAGAATGGTATTACTGAAATGCTGCAAACAATGCAAACTAAAAATGAGTCCTCTGAAAGGGATGAGAAAGGATATCAAAGAATGTCTATTAGACCTATTTTACTATTCTTTTTAAATTTAGCATTTCTATGTTTTGGGAAAGGGATGCAACTAGCTTAGCTTATTCTGTTGTTGGAAGTTATTTGCTCCAATTTTTAGGATTATAGAATTTTAGAGTTGGGTAGTATATTCGAGATCCTTTCTTCACTGCGTGAATTGAGATTTCCATTTATTTATGTATCATCAGGTACCAGATAAGTTTGGCACTTGAAAAATTACCTGGGTTTTTTCTATTCATATAAAATATCTAAGCTAGAGATTCAATTCAGTTTTACGTTTATCAAGCATCTCCAGTGTACTGGGTTGCTGAAGATAACAAGAGGTATAAATTATGGACTCTGACTTTAAAGGGAGCTCATATTTTAAAAATAGGGGTTCCAAATGTGAACAGATAATTGCAAAATGATGCAATAAGTCTGTTATTAGAAGTATGAATGGAATGCTTTGATAGACTTGAGGCTCTTAATGCAGTACGGGGAAGTCAGAGAAGACTGGAGAATATGCTACTGGTGCTGGATTATGAAGCATTTATAAATGTGTGTGTGTGTGTGTGTGTGTGTGTCTATGGGGCTGGTGGTGGTAGCAAGGGCATTCCAGGTAGAGGGAAGAGACTGCTGATGCCAGAAACAAAGAGTGTTGACAGTGACGGTGTAGGAGTCAATAATATATTAAAAAGGACCTCTACAAAGGTTTAATTCAACAAATAGGTGTTGAGGTCAACTTTGTTGAAATCATCTGCCATTGAATAACATGCCCTTCATGTAGACATGGCAGTGATTGTATGCTCTTTCTTATTTTACTGTTGAGAATATTACATATTATTCGTAATTTCAATGTTTAAAAAAGCTTCCATTTTTCTCAAAATAAGCCTAAACGTATCAAGTTTTAAGAAAGACCAATTGCAAAATTGTGATGGAGGTTGGCTACTGTTATCTGCTCCCACAGCTCTCCTCACAACACTCAGGTCTTCACCCTCTCTCATTACATACCACCCCATTCAGTTCAAATCTCTGCTGCTCCATCTTTCTCTGCTTTCTCAGGAAGGCAAAGTTAAGACTCAGAACCATTCCTTCCAAAAGATCATCAGTGCTGCGCTATGATTATGAAGTCAAATAAGTCATCAAAGATTGAAGGAAAGGGCAGGAGGACTTATTTTCCTAACCAGGGTAGATAATGGCCCAAAAATGATGTTAGAGAAATCACGGTAAAATTTTCTTTTCTCATTAATTCTCACATTTTTACTTTGTATATTATGTAAAGATCACAGAATTATGTAACCACTGATTATGTCAGAGTCTTGTAAGTAGTAGGTATTCAAAATGTATTTGGTGAATGACTGAATATAACTTAATTGAGCAAAACAAACAAAATAACACGGCTGCTGGGATAACTTGATAGCCACATGCAAGAATGAAGTCGGATACTTACCTCACTCCATATACAAAAATTAAATTAAAGACCTTGGGAGGGGTCAATGGGGAATGACTGCTAATAGGTACAGGATTTCTTTTTTGGGTTTTGAAAATGTTCTGAAATTAGATAGTAGTGATGATTGCACAGTGTTGTGAATCTACTAAAAAACATGAATTGTACATTTTAAAAGGGTGAATTTTAAGGTATATCATTGTATCTGAATAAAAAAATAGATGCCCAAAACACCCAAAACAAACAGCAACAATAAAACCATAGTCAAGAAAGTTTCATTGAGGCTGTCATTGAAATGTTCTACCTAGGTAGTCCTAACATTGAAGAAGAATATAAGTTAAAGATGAAAGAACATGTTTTAGTTAAAACAAAACTGAAAATAGTAAAAAAGATGTACTGTATTTTAATAATGCTAAGATGCATATTTTTTTCACATTTCTGAAATGGAAATGAATCTTATAATTGCTGGTGTGTCACAGTTTATTTGGCTGCTTTTTTTCCTTTCTTCATGGTACATAAAATTGTGATATATCTTAGCTTCAGTGAAATGCTTAATTTTTTGAATAATGTGACAGAGGCTGCCAGTTGTCCCTCAACGTTTTCTCCTCTTCTCACACAGTAATAAAATTTTTTAACTGGGTAAGTGGCTGCCCAGCCAAAACTGTATTCCAGATTGTCTTGATAGCTAGTTGTGGCCACATGTGTAAGTTCTGGTGAGTGGTATGTACGCAGAAGGAATATATGCACCTTCTGGTTTGTGCCCTTAAAGAGAAGGAGTGTGCCCTCCCTTCTCTCCTTCTCTTTTTTCCTCCCTCCCTACTTTTTCCTTCTCTCTCTCTTTTTTTCCCTCCCTCCTCCTTCATTCCTTTCCTTCTAAATTGTAGATATGATGGTGGGAGCTAACAGCCATCTTGATCTATGAGATAGAAACTAAGTGTTGAGGGTGGTAAAGAATGAGAACAGACACCTGAGTACTTAATGCTAATGAAACCAATACACTAGCCCTAGATTGACTATGCAGACTTTTATGTGAGAGACAAATAAAGTTCTAGCTTGTCTAAGTCACTCTTATTTTGGGTGTCTCAGCTACAGGAGCTGAAAAATACTCTATATAATATGAATGGTTTCTGACTTTCATTTTTCTTGAAGTAAACTGTTATTACTTTCTCCAAAGGGTTAAATTCTGCTCCTTCTAAACACACACACACACACACACACACACACACACACACACACACACATATCTGGGCCCAAAATGAGTTACCAAATATAGCATTTACTTATAAGGAATGTATTGTGAATAGCTTTTCAGTTTTCATTATCACGGAAGGATGATTTCAGATCACATTCAGTCTATACTTCTAAAGAATACCTTTGTTAGGGCTGTCTGTTCAATGCAATGGAAGACAGACTTTTCAGTGTAACTGAGACTTCTTGATAATGCTAAATGTGCCTCGTCAGTTGAATTCTTCTGGCTTTGCGTTGGTGTGGTAAAAATACATGATTGGATTTCATTGTTAAGAAAATTCTTTCAGCAATACATGTACAGTCAAGTTTGTTGCCTGGATAGCTGAACATTTCGGTCATGAGATTAAAAAAAAAATGTCTCATGACAAAACTTGAAATGGAAATGTAACCATCTGGAAGTCTAGTTCTGCCTTAGAGTGGCAAGGCTGTGAAGAGCTGTGCTGCCGGGGGTGATGCCACTCTGTCCTTTTGACAGCCAGACTCTTGTTCTTCATATTTGAGGAGATGGGACAGTGAGGAGGCCTGTTGGCTTGAGCTTATTAATGCCACCATCTAGAATACAGATTCTCGGATATTTAATCTTCACAAGATGAGCTGCAAACTGAAAAAAAAAGGGACAAATTTATAAAGGATACATAAAATTGATATATCTCCAATCCTGTTTTTTTCTCAAGCTGTGATAGACAAATGATGATAATGTTATTACTGCTGTCACTGTTCTATCAACGAATCATTAATTTAGTTTTTAATATAAATTAAATCCCTCTTTTCAAACATATTTATGCTATGGGATAAATGTCTCTTTTTAATTCTCTTGTAAACTTGTTTGAATAGGCAATAAATATACTTGGTAAACAATTCAAACAATATAAAAGGGTATACCATGAGACTATGCAGGTAAATTCCTCCTACCTCTGTTCTCAGTCTCCCTCTCCAGAGAACAGTAATATTCCTATTTTTCATATATCCTTCCAGTGAGAGTCAAAACATTCTCAAATCTATATTTTGAACAATTTTTACAGTATTTTCAACATATTAGTTATTGCAATTACATGCACAATATCCCAGAGAAGGCCCATGAACTGGTTCTAACATGTTTTTGGAGCAACTGCAATGAACAGTTTGAGACCATAAATTTGGAATAAATTTGAAGGACTGCTCCAAGATGTCTTCTAGATGCCTAGCAAAGCAGGGCTTTGAATAATTATCAAGACATACACATTTCTCTCTGACTTGCCCATGTCTACCTATCCAGGATCATCGATTATCTTTCTCTACTCCTTTACGATGAAGCAGTCCTGGACTGTAATCAATCCCCTGACAGATAGGATCACTTTAGGATTCAGAGTCTTTTTTGGTTGTGCACTGTCTGTTGGAAACATGCTCCATTTCCCACCAACTCCTGGTCCCCTGTTTTAGTTTCTCCTCACAAACAACCCCCAACCCCGACCTGCCTAATTTCTACTTACTTCCTTACTCAGGCAATTCCTTGTTTAGGAGCTAAGTTTCCATTAGGGGGCCCTCTTTTCAGGCCCCCAGATTTTTTGTGCAAATCTCTACCTTTGGTTTACCACATTTATTTAAATTGCCCATTTAAGAGCCTGCTTCCTCTAGCAAACTGTAAACTCCTCTAGGACAGTGAGAGTGTTGTTTCTTTTTTTCTTTTTAACATCTTTATTGGAGTATAATTGCTTTACAATGTTGTGTTAGTTTCTGCTGTATAACAAAGTGAATCAGCTATATGCATACGTATATCCCCATATCCCCTCCCTCTTGCGTCTCCCTCCCACCCTCCCAGGTGGTCACAAAGCACCGAGCTGATCTCCCTGTGCTATGCGGCTGCTTCCCACTAGCTGTCTATTTTACATTTGGTAGTGCATATATGTCCATGCCACTCTCTCACTTTGTCCCAGCTTACCCTTCCCCCTCCCTGTGTCCTCAACTCCATTCTCTACATCTGCATCTTTATTCCTGCCCTGCCCCTAGGTTCATAAGAATCATTTTTTTTTTTTTAGATTCCATATATATGTGTTAGCATACGGTATTTGTCTTTCTCTTTCTGACTTACTTCACTCTGTATGACAGACTCTAGGTCCATCCACCTTACTATAAATAACTCAGTTTCATTTCTTCTTATGGCTGAGTAATATTGCATTGTATAAATGTGCCACATCTTCTTTATCCAGTCATCTGTCAATGGACACTTAGGTTGCTTCCATGTCCTGGCTATTGTAAATAGAGCTGCAGTGAACATTGTGGTACATGACTCTTTTGAATTATGGTTTTCTCAGGGTATATGCCCAGCAGTGGGATTGCTGGGTCATATGGTAGTTCTATTTTTAGTTTTTTAAGGAACCTCCATAATGTTCTCCATAGTGGCTGTATCAATTTATATTCCCACCAACAGTGCAAGAGGGTTCCCTTTTCTACACACCCTCTCCAGCTTTTATTGTTTGTAGATTTTTTTTTTTTTTTTTTTGCGGTACGCGGGCCTCTCACTGTTGTGGCCTCTCCCACTGAGGAGCACAGGCTCCGGACGCGCAGGCTCAGCGGCCATGGCTCACGGGCCTAGCCGCTCCGCAGTATGTGGGATCCTCCCGGACTGGGGCACGAACCCATGTCCCCTGCATCGGCAGGTGGACTCTCAACCACGGCGCCACCAGGGAAGCCCTGTTTGTAGATTTTATGATGATGGCCATTCTGACCGGTGTGAAGTGATACCTCATTGTAGTTTTGATTTGCATTCCTCTAATGATTAGTGATGTTCAGCATCTTTTCATGTGTTTGTTGGCAATCTGTATATCTTCTTTGGAGAAATGTCTATTTAGGTCTTCTGCCCATTTTTGGGCTGGGTTGTTTGTTTTTTTGAGATTGAGCTTCATGAGCTGCTTATATATTTTGGAGATTAATCCTTTGTCAGTTGCTCCATTTGCAAATATTTTCTCCCATTCTGAGGGTTGCCTTTTCGTCTTGTTCATGGTTTCTTTCACTGTGCAAAAGCTTTTAAGTGTCATTAGGTCCCATTTGTTTATTTTTGTTTTAATTTCCATTTCTCTAGGAGGTGGGTCAAAGAGGATCTTGCTGTGATTTATGTCATAGAGTGTTCTGCCTATGTTTTCCTCTAAGAGTTTGATAGTGTCTGGCCTTACATTTAGGTCTTTAATCCATTTTGAGTTTATTTTTGTGTATGGTGTTAGGAAGTGTTCTAATTTCATTCTTTTACATGTACCTGTCCAGTTTTCCCAGCACCACTTACTGAAGAGGCTGTCTTTCCTCCATTGTATACCCTTGCCTCCTTTATCAAAGATAAGGTGACCATATGTGTGTGGGTTTATCTCTAGGCCTTCTATCCTGCTCCATTGATCTATATTTCTGTTTTTGTGCCAGTACCATACTGTCTTGATTACTGTAGCTCTGTAGTATAGTCTGAAGTCAGGGAGACTGATTCCTCCAGCTCCATTTTTCTTCCTCAAGATTGCTTTGGCTATTTGGGGTCTTTTGTGTTTCCATACAAATTGTGCAATTTTTTTTTCTAGTTCTGTGAAAAATGCCATTGGTAGTTTGATAGGGATTGCACAGAATCTGTAGATTGCTTTGGGTAGTATAGTCCCTAGTGCCCGGCACATGGCAGGGGCTCAATATATGCCTATTGGTCTCAACTAAACTATGGTAAAGGACAAATACCCAAGGGCAAAAGGGTAAGAAGTAGAGGTAAAGTAAAGAAAGTTTTCTTTAGCTCTCTGGCCATTCTCTGTCTATAGGTGGTGTCCTATTCCTCCCCCTTGGATGTTTGTGTCCTCATGTTTTTCTCATTTACTTTATCATAACCTGATCTCAGATCCTTCAAGAAAAATGACTAATACCTGCTCACAGTGCTACTGCCTCTTGGAAGTATTTGAAGCTTAATATTGGTGAAGTCTCAAGCGAGCAGTCTAGACTCTATAGGTTCAAAAGAATTAGCTGAGTTGTTTGGTCAGGATAACTTCAAGGCGTCACTCAGAGATTCTGTTTATTGAGCTGCGGCTCAGGAGTGTGTTTTTTGTTTTTGTCTTTATTTTTCAACAAACTCCATTAGATGATTCTAACGCAGGTCTGTGGACAATATTTTGAAAAATACTATCTTAAGCCCAAGGATAAAGATATCAGTAAGTAGGTGAAATATTGGGTTGGCCAAAAAGTTCATTTGGTCTTTTTCCGTAAGATGGCTCTAGTAGAACTTAGCTGCTTTTAATGTCACTTGAAACAATTTTGTTAGACTGTACTGTGACAGCTTTCATAGAAGCGTGCATTTAAAAAAAAGCTTATCAAAACTGGTGAATTTTTGTGTAGCCATTTTAATATTGAAGATGGAAGAAAAAAAGCAACATTTTCGGCATATTATGCTTTACTATTTCAAGAAAGGTTAAAAACGCAACTGAAACGCAAAAAAAGATTTGTGCAGCATATGGAGAAGATGCTGTGACTGATCGAATGTGTCAAAAGTGGTTTGCAAAGTTTCGTGCTGGAGATTTCTCACTGGACAATGCTCCACGGTTGGGTAGACAGGTTGAAGTTGACAGCGATCAAATCGAGACATTAATTGAGAACACTGAGCATTATACCATGAGGGACATAGCCGACATACTCAAAATATCCAAATCAAGCGCTGAAAATCATCTGCACCAGCTTGGTTATATGAATCGCTTTGATGTTTAGGTTCTACATAAGTTAAGTGAAAAAAACCTTCTTGACCATATTTCCGCATGCGATTCTCTGCTGAAATGTAATGAAAATGTTCTGTTTTTAAAACAAATTGTGATGGGCGATGAAAAGTGGATACTGCACAATAACGTGGAATGGAAGAGATCGTGGAGCAAGCGAAATGAACCACCACCAACCACACCAAAGGCCAGTCTTCATCCAAAGAAGGTGATGTTGTATATATGGTGGGATTGGAAGGGAGTCCTCTATTATGAGCTCCTTCCAGAAAACCAAACGATTAATTCCAACAAGTACTGCTCTCAATTAGACCAACTGAAAGCAGCACTCAACGAAAAGCATCCAGAACTAGTCAACAGAAAACGCATAATCTTCCATCAGGATAACGCAAGACTGCGTTTCTTTTATTTGCCTTCACCATTTTCCAGCTCAGCAGCAGCCTACTGCTACTAAATGTAGCCTACTGCTACATTTATTTCGGTCTTTACAAAATTCTCTTAACGGAAAATATTTCAATTCCCTGGAAGACTGTAAAAGGCACCTGGACCAGTTCTTTGCTCAAAAAGATGAAAAGTTTTGGGACGATGGAATTATAAAGTTGCCTGAAAAATGGCAGAAGGTAGTGGAACAAAATGGTGAATACATTGTTCAATAAAGTTCTTGGTGAAAATGAAAAATTTTTCTTTTATTTTTACGTATAAACCGAAGGAACTTTTTGGCCAACCCATAGATGTCGTTGGACTCAGATCTTAGCAATTTTCAAAACAACTAACAGAAAACGAACTCAGTACTGCTGACCCCACTTAACTTTTCCACAATTCTCTGCAATGCCTTAAGAGAGATTCAAATGCTGTTAGAGCCACTGAGGATATCCTTAATAGTAATTAATGTTGAAGAGAAATAGTGTACTGTATTTCAAAAGGTATCAAGTGAGCTAGAGTGCAAAGTGAGCTGATCTTCATCCTGTGCTTCTTGCTTATTTCTCTTCCAACCAGTCCTTAAGAACAGAGGCACCAGATTCACCTGTCCCAAGTCACATGTGCAGGCAGCACAGCCTCTGGTACTATATGATTACTAAAACATCTTGGCTTCATTCTCCCACATGCAGCAATACAATTACCATTTAGGTCGAAATTCTAAGATAAACATATCATTACTCAAAAGGGCTTGTGGATAAGCAGTCTTAGCGTTCAGTACTTTCAAAACACTACAGAAGTCAGAAAATGAGTAAGAAAGGACTTACTGTACATTTACCTAATCTCTCTTAAACTATGCTGTAGACTTGGAAAGAGCTCCCACTGTTATTGTAAGGAGGGACATAACAAGTAGGCTGCTACTGAGCTGGAAAATGGTGAAGGCAAAGCAGGCAGAACAGAGCATTTTAGAACAATCAGGCTGCTGCGATGTGGGAGGTCTAAGAAGAAAAGCAGAAATGGAGTACAAGGAGATGGCAAGTGTTCGGGTGCCTTGAAATGAAGCAAGCCTGTGCTTAAGTAAAGAAAAAGAGCAAGTGTTGAATTTTCAGGTTAAGATTATGAGTTCTGCTCCTCCAATCCTCTGCTTGTGGTTCCAATTATCCATGTTACATATTGGTCCCTAACAGTGAAGCCACGACAGCATCTTTCCACTCCTACCATGGAAAGAGCTCTCCTCCATCTGTTCATTCATTTGTTCATTCACTTATCAATCAAACATTTCACTGAATTCCTACTAAGTACGAGGCACTGTTTCAGTTTTTGCAGTGCTTACAGTTCAGTGGAGGAGACAGCAGCAAACAATATTAAGCAGTACGGCTATTACAAAAACAAAAGTTCAAGGTACTCCTGAATTTAACAGGGGTTAGGGGGCTGTTGCCCTCTCCCCATTCCTCTTTCATTAGTAATACCTGGAGGGAATGAGAACCCAGAAGTGATGGTCACTGTCGTTACACTGATCAGGTAGTGCTCTCTGAGTCTATAGCTTGACAGGTTAGGGAGGAAAGAAAGGGCTATGAATCCACTGTGTGAAAAAAGCCATGTCACTTATGGAGAAGATATATGGTGGAACAGAGGAGAACCAGGCACACAGAGTTCAGGGTTTCAACCATCTTTTACTTTCCATCTGGAATTGGCAGCTTTACTGAGTGAATAGACAGGGTACTGGACTTTGGTGATGAAGCGTCTGGTGTAGACTACAGCTGCAGCTTTGGGAGAGGCCTGACTTCAAACAGAAATCATAAACCTAGACTTACTGAATGACATCCTTGGTGGAAGTGGCAAGATATCATACTGGACCAGTGTTATGAAGCCATCAGAATCATCTAGGTGCTTTCAGTAAAACACTGATACCCAGGCCCACTCCACACCAGTAAGAAGTAGAGTTTCTTGGGATGAAGCTCCAGCAACATTTTTGGTTTTTTTCACCTATAATTCTAGGTGATTCTATTGTGTAGCCAGATTGAGGATTGCTTTATTACATAATGAGATTCATTTGCTGGTCAGGTTTGTCTGGGACTTCAAACTGTAATTTTTATAAGTATAGTACTGTGTGGAGAGCAAGTCACTTTGCACCAGAAGAGGCTGCCATGTTGTGGGGCTGGAATTTGTAAGACCAAGTCCTGCCTGGAGACAATGGGGCTCCTCAAACTGCACAACCAGTTAAGATCTAGCAGGCAACATCCTACATGGAGTTGGCAGAATCTGGTATTTGCTGGGATAGAATTTTGGGAATCACAGACTGCAGGGGCAGCTGCATTTCTTGTGGGAAGTACTCCCATTTGGAGAGGGCAAAGCTCTGGCATTTTTGTCATTCCTCTGGTTAGTGGGATCTGGTGGTGGTACTCGTTTCGAGGGCTTGGGTAGGCACACCTCAAATCATCACTGTCTGAAAGTGGCAGGCTCTTGTGGGTGCCACTCCATCTTGTTTTCTCTCTTTATCTTGCATCTGAGCTTGGACTCAGAGGCTGGCATGTTTGTTTAGAGGAAGTCAAGTTCTACTGTAGCAGGAGAATGAGTGGAGGAAAGGGATTTTTGAGCTGCCACAGAGTAGTGCATGTTAACTAAGGTCAAGAAATTAAACCTGAGAACAGGTAAGATTTGTGAGGGGCACAGACCAGGATCATGTTGCTTCTCACTGGGTATCCTAGGACACAGTTTTGGGTGGAACGTATAGTAGCAGCAGGAAGCTAAGAAAACTGGGCTCCTCAAGATTCTGCAAGGAGCACATTGCAGACAATTAAGCACATTGCAAACAATTAATTGGCCTTGTGAGTTTTAAGTTCATATTGGGGACTGGACAATGGGCATGAATTGACCAACTCCCTGCTGAAGCTCAAGCTGAGAAGTCTCTCTCTTCCATTTATTTGTCCATTCCTTTCCCTGACAAATAATGCTAAATTTGGGGTAATATTTCAAAAGTGAAATATCACTTTTGGTTGGGTATGAAGCTGAATAAGGGAACTGGCAATTAACCTGTAATGAGCAACTGTAGCAATTTCATTTTCTTGGTTTTATGGATGTGAAACTGATGCTGTGCTAGTTTTATGTGTCCTCTTGATCCTCTGGAATGCTGAAAATATGGTGCACATTTAATATTTCTGGCACTGTGTGGCTGGAGCTAGGCTGACACTTTATGCATATTACATACCTATGTCTAAGAGTTTGGCTGGACAACTCAGATAAACATATTTGAGATGAGAAGTAAGATATGGGGTGATTTCTCCATCTGGAGTAGTACAGTGTGGCCTTAAATATAACTCAAGGCCTGTCTTGTCCTGATTACTTAAGAGATTTCTGGAGTCATTAATAAATGTCTTGATCATTTTAACTGCCCAACTCAGTGATCCCAGTTAGAAACATAAGAGCTGTGACAAGGATTCGCAGGAAAGAGGTAGAAATGATTTAACTAATACTCCACTGATCTCTTCCCTCAATTATACAATAATTTTAAAATGTCATTTTTTGTTTTGTTCCTTATTATGTTCCTCCCATAACTGAGAAAAGTATTCTGTCTCCTGCTAGTTTTCTGTACCCAGATATTTTATAATTAACACACTGACATTTATTTTCTTAAGAGTACTACATACATTTATTTTTATAAATAAACTACATAAGAAAACCCTTGCACTTTGTTGGTGGGAATGTAAATTGCTGCAGCCATTATGGAAAACAGTATGGACATTCCTCCAAAAACTAAAAACAGAATTACCATATGACCCAGAAATCCCACTTCTGGGAATGTATCCAAAGGAAATGAAATCTGGATCTTGAAGAGGCATCTGCATTCTCATGTTCATTGCAGGACTATTTACAATAGCCAAGATATTGAAACAACCTACATGTACCCCTGTGTTCATAGCAGCACTATTCACAATAGCCAAGACATGGAAACAACCTAAATGTCCATCAATGGATGAATAGATAAAGAAGATGTGGTACATATATACAATGGAATACTACTCAGCCATAAAAAGGAACAAAATAACACCATTTGCAGCAACATAGAAGCAACTAGAGATTATCATACTAAGTGAAGTCAGAAAGAGAAAGAAAAATATCATATGATATCACTTATATGTGGAATCTAAAATATGACACAAATGAACCTATCTATGAAACAGAATCACGAACATAGAAAATAGACTGGTGGTTGCCAAGCGGGAGGGGTTTGGGACAGGGATGGACTGGGAGGTTGGCGTTAGTAGATGTAAGCTTTTCTATATAGAATGGATAAACAACAAGGTCCTACTGTATAGCATAGAGAACTATACTCAATATCCTATGATAAACCATAATGGAAAAATATATTAAAAAAAAAGAATGTAGGGTTTCCCTGGTGGCGCAGTGGTTGAGAGTCTGCCTGCCGATGCAGGGGACACGGGTTCGTGCCCCGTTCTGGGAAGATCCCATATGCCGCGGAGCGGATAGGCCTGTGAGCCATGAGCCATGGCCGCTGAGCCTGCGCGTCCGGAGCCTGTGCTCCGCAACGGGAGAGGCCACAACAGTGAGAGGCCCACGTACAGCAAAAAAAAAAAAGAATGTGTATATATATGTTTAACTGAATCACTTTGCTGTACAGCAGTAATTAACACAACATTGTAAATCAACTATACTTCAATTAAAAAAAAAAGAAACAACCTAAATGTGCACTGACAGGTAATGAATGAAGAAAATGTTGTGCATATATACAATGGATTATTAGTCAACCTTAAAAAAGGAAATCCTGCCATTTGTTATACATGGGTGAACCTGGAGGACATATGCTAAGTGAAATAAGCCACAGACATAAAAACAAATATGTATGATTTCACTTACATGTGGAATCAAAAATAGTCAAGTTCATAGAAGCAGAGGTAGAATGGTGGTTGCCAAGGGTGAAGGGGTCAATGGGAGGACATGAGCAGATGTTGGTCAAAGGGTACAAAGTTTCAGTTGTGCAAGATGAATAAGTTCTGGAGATCTAATGTACAGCATGGTGACTAGTTACTATATATAGCAAGTATAACAATGCCTCATTGTATACTTGAAATTTGCTAAGAAAAAAAAAAAGAAAGAAAATGGTGAAGTGATGGATATGTTAATTGGCTTGATTTTGGTGATCATTTCATAATGTATACATATATAAAAACATCAAGATGTATACTTTTAATATATACAATTCTTCTGTATCAATTATACCTCATTAACAGTGAAAAAAAAAGGAGTGCTATAAAAGGTGTGAAATCAGTTTTCACAGTATTAACATCTAATAACATTTAGGCAGTGGCTACCTTACTTTCTTATTTCACTCACAGAAGTAAAATCAGCTGGAAGGCAAATCCAAGAAGGTGAACACAAGGCCAGTAATCATCTTACACCTTACCAAAGGCACTTGTGACAAGGAGCAAAACAGGTAATTCCAGGGTATTACTCTAGCATGGTATATACTGGAATATGGTTAATTATGCAGTAAGAAAAAAAATGGGAGAGTTTACAAAAACAGACATTATATGGTCTAAGCGTTCTGGTCCATGTTTATTTGAGAGATAACTATCCTAATGGTGTCTGGGATATTCAGAATCCATGCTATGGTGTATATTAGTCTTCTATTCTTGGAACTAATCTTTGGGGATTAGGAAATGGGATAGTGTAAAGATTTCATCTTAAAAAATATTTTTTATAGTTTGTGTTCTATAAGGGGACATATACATAATTGTAGCGCACTAATTCAATGTGTTTAAAATTTAAAAGACATTTTAAAAAAGTCTTTGAAAGTTATCAATATAAAAAACATTTATACAAAAAAGTAATGATGAAGTTTATAAATATAGAAATAATAAACTTTGTGTGATAATTTTAATATAGAAGGCCACAGAGTAGTCAGATCAGAGACCATGTCCTCAGTCCATTTCCACAGTTAAGGAACTGAAGTAGATGAAGAATATGAAGATAACGCAGTGAAAGTTTCACTTTCTATTCTTGGCCTCCATGCTTGTTTCTTAGTAAGTTGCAGTGCTATTCTCTCAATGAGTTCGGTAATTTTTAGTGGTATGTGGGCCACTCAAGGGGTATATGAGAAAAAGAGAAGTTAATATTTTCATGTGCAATTATAAAGTTCTCTTCTTTGTCTCTTCTATTTTACCGTCTTATATATAATTCTAACAAAATCCCATGAGGAGTAAAGGAAAGGAAAATAATTTTAATGTTTTAAAGTATACACTTTAAATAGAAACGGCAAGGAAAATAAATATTTCCCAAAGTCACATGATGTCAGCTAAGTCAATGCAACTTCTGCTCCATTGTTTGCTTTGTTTACATCTCAATAACAGATATTTTTTTCCTCACATGTCCAAATGATATTTTCCTTTCCTTTCTCTTCCATTTTCCTTTGATCTCTTGTTTTCTTTGTTGATCTCCTCTACCAATCACTGGCACTAAAGCAAATTTTTCTTATTTATAAGCTATTTTGTAATGGAGACAATGGATTTTTTACAATTTTTTGAAACAAATGTAAGTTGTATCTTTTAATGGTCTTTCGACAATCTCTTGTTCAGGTTATCACCTGGAATTTGTTTCCTTTCCTAAAATAATACATTTATAAGTTTTTAAATTTAGTTATGGTAAAGAAAAACCCTACATCTTTTTTTAAAATTAATTTTTACTGGAGTATAGTTGCTTTACAATGTTGTGTTAGTTTCTGCTGTACAGCAAAGTGAATCAGCTATACGTATACATATATCCCCTCTTTTTTGGATTTCCTTCCCATTTAGGTCACCACAGAGCATTGAGTAGAGTTCCCTGTGCTATGCAGTAGGTTTTCATTAGTTATCTATTTTATACATAGTAGTGTATATATGCCAATTCCTATCTCCCAATTCATCCCACCCCCTCCTTCCTCCCTTAGTATCCATACGTTTAAGAAAAACCCTACATCTTTTTGTTCTGTATTGTAGAATACTAACTGTTTATAAGTGGAAGGATTCTATAGATACCCATCTAGTTTTAAATCCCCTTTGAATTCCAGTCTGAACTTCTAAATGCTTGACTGACATTTTTTATACTGATGTCCCATTAGCACCTCAAACACAGTATGTCCAAAATTCATTACATTCTCTCCAAATTTACTTTATTTTTCTCTTTCTTATCTCTGTTAAAGGTATCAGCAACCTCCCCCCAAAACCAAAGCTGGAAACTTTAAGGTGATCTTTGAGTTAAAAAAAAAAAAGTCCTTTGGCTCTATATTATTCAGTTAGGCACAAAGCTGTGTTAGTTCTGTGATTTGTCTTGGATCCATTTCCTCTTTTTCCATTCCTCTGCTCCTACTCCATTTTAGACCCCAATTACTCTTGAATTCGTTCCTAAGTGGTTCTTGCATTTTTAGTTTTTCCCTTTCCCTTTTACCTAGCACTCTGCGGCCTACATGGTAACATTATGGAAGACCCTTAGGAAATCCTGAGACTCCAGTAACTGCTGTGTAGAGATATTTTCTTTCCTAGGGCTATTGCCCTTAAGCAAGATGAGCCAAGATCTGTGGATCCCTTACAAGGAATAGCTTGTTTATCCATAGTCAGTAAGAACAATTTGTAGTACGTACCTAAAAGCTCTTATTCAAAGTTTCATCTTGATAATATTAAGTCTAAAGTTTCTTCGAATTTTGAGAACGACAAAAGAAATTCTTCAATTTAGACTTACACTTGCCTATTCTTTACATAAATACATATATTTATTTATATTTAAGTTAAAGGTTAATGAGAAAGAAGGCTGTCCTTTAGTATCCCAAATAAAGGTAAGAGAAGATAGTGACAGGATGTTACCAGATGCCTTGAATCATATAATAAAAGCAGTGAGGCCATTTCTTGAGTCTCCTTTTGAAAGTTGCAGAGCTTTGGCTATCAGTCTCAGACAAACCCCTAGGTGTCATCTTCTCCCAGCAGCCGCATGAGCTTTGCTGACACTGGGGGCTTAGAAACTAGACAGTGGGAGATTGCAAGCTTGAGACAGAAGGTCAACTAAAGGTAGAATCTGGAAAGAATCTGGCACTGAAATAGATTGGGAATATAGGGAGAGTGAAATTCTTTAACTGGTCTCTGGTTCTTGGTGTTTTAAAATTTTGATTTCATTGGGATCAACTGCAAAAGAGATGGGAGACACTTTAAAAGTAATTTTCCAAATGACTTTCTAAAATACAGCTGATACTGTCACTTTCCTTCTTTAAAACCTTTAATAGCTCCCCACTCCTAAAATGTAAACTCCCTAGCATAGCATTTAAGGCCCTCTATAACCAAAAGCTCCCCCTATCTTTCCAGCTTTATCTGTAGCTAAAATGCTCTTCAGAGAAGCCCTGTGCTTTCCAATCAGCCTGTGTTATTTCCTTTGCCTGGAATGCTGCCTCCTGACTATGGCCCTCCTCCCAACACTTTTTCTTACTGAAATCCTACCAATAATACAAGGTCTAGGTCTACTATCACCTTCTCCGTGAAGCTTTAGGAATCCTTCTGTTAACTGGAAGAAACTCCTTCCTTCTCATTGATTTTCTAAAACTTTAACTATAAATCTCAGAGCACATGACACATTCCACTTTGAATTTTAATTGGTTGTATCAGTCTTATATTCTTAACTAGATTGCAAGATTTATAAGGGCAAGGGACTGTCTTTCTCATTTCTGTTTCCTCATAATAGTTTCCATCATGTAGGCACTCAATGTTTGTCTTAAACTAGTAGTTGATATTAGCATTTTTTCTTTTATTTTCTTCTTCTTTTTACCAATTTCTATAAGTGCATTGTCTACTGCAAACTATTATTTTTCAGGTGTTCATTCTTAACTTAGTCATTAATTCAACCATCAAATATTTATTGAATGCTTGTTACTTGAAAGGTACAATGCTAGGGGCTGTGGGTACAATGAATACAATATAATCCCTGTCCTCAGTGAGCCTGGAGTTTAGTAGGAGATGCAGGTAAGTGGATAGGCGATTACAATGCCATTTGATAAATGCTACACAGAGTCATCATTTAAGGTTGTACAAATTGTGCCTTATATGAGAGAACCCAGAAAAGAGGTAAGTGGAGCATGAAATGTAGCCCCATCCTCTCCTTTCCAAGCTTTGCGCCCTTACATGGTGCTGTGTATCCCTAAACGAAGGATGGGTTTTTATCTAATGCACACAGAGACTCTGTATATGATAGCGGTCCCAATGCCACTATAAGAGCAAGTAAAAGATTTTCTATGAGCACTTGGGAAGGGTACTTAGTCCCAAACTTGAGGAGTTAAGAATGAGTTCCATGAAGAAATGCTATATAAACAGCTTTTCAAGACAAATGGGAGTTACCCAGGTGAACAGAAATGAGAAGAATGCTTCAAATAGAGACAAATACAAAGAGACAGCATTTAAGGAACTACAAGTAGTTAATTATGGCTGGAATCTAAGAGCAGTGAGGGTGAGCTTGGAAAACAAAGCAGAGTCCAGATCATGAAGGGCCTCAAAAACCATGGTGAAGGTTTGTATTTTATTCTGAAGGCAATGGGAAGTCATGACAATGACCAGACTGACATTTCAAAAACCTCACTGGTTGTAGGGTAGAACTGGGGGAAGGAGGCTGTAGGCAAGGACAGAGGGAAGTTGCAGGAGGTCAGGCACGAGATACTGGTGATCTGAGTGAAGACAGTTGGGAAGTGGAGATGAGAGAATTTCAGACCTACTTAACAGCAAAGACAAACAATAATTTTCCATAAAGTTTTTTCCACCAGTCAAGATGGTGAGAAAATCCACTATTTCAATCAAACAGCCTGGGTGGTATGGATGAAAGTGTGGGAACTTCGTAGTTAGACAATACAGAGTTTGAATCAGGGTTCTACCACTGGTTAGCCGTGGGACCTTGGGTAAGTCACTTAGCCTTTTTGGCATTAGTTTCTTCACCTGTTAAATCTGAAACAACACACTTGAATAGTACACTTAAAGTGTTGTTGAGAGTTTTAAATTAGATATTATATCTGTAAGTGCTTGATTCATAGTAAATACTATAAAGCTAGTTTCCTCCTTTCCTCCTCTTTCCTTTCCCCAATTGATCCTTTAATAGGAGAGCCATTTACAACACCCTGAAATTGTATAGATACAAACTTAAAAAAGCAGAGTTGTCCCCAAATGGTATGTAAGGTAGCGCTTTTCAGTGTTACCTTAGGTGAACTCTTTATGGCGAACTCTTTAACTAATGCTTTACAGTATTAATGGTGAACTCTTTACGTTGGAGCAGTAATTTATACTTGTGACTCTTACAGTTTACTGAGTCCTATATACTTTTGGCAATCAGAAGAAAGCTTATGAACCTATTCTCTAAAAATATATATATAGCAATATGTACAACACTTTACATATAATTTTAATTAATTCAAAGACCTTCTAAAATTCGTGATGAGCTCTATTAAACATTTTCCTTTATGCTAATTCATTTAATTTTAAAATTTATGATAGTGACCTAGTATTTATGCATATGGCAAACTGGGTATTTCTGTAGATATACAGTTTAGTGTTTAACAATAGCTTATACTTGCAAATAAGTTCTCTTAAGAATGACTATGTGGATGTTTTCTGAAAAGTTGACGTTAAAGAAATAGGAGAAAACATTTTAGCTAGGACATAAAAGTTTGTTTTTATGACATAAAAACATACTGGCTCATATTGAGGCAGGAGGTAGATGGGCCCTCAGGGCAAACGGTTTGAGTTCGTTCCCTGTGGACAGATGCTCCGAGATGGGAATAACAGGACAATTGAGAGAGAAGGCTGGGCCCTGCCCAGATAGCAAATAACGAGACCATAAATTCCTCATTCTCGAAGTCAGGAGGCCTCCCCAACTATACATGCGCAGAAAGCCTCCTTGGAGGTCAAAAGGGGAGTGATGTCAAGTGGCCAAATCTACCCATAGGCCTCTTTGGTAGAATCCATCTTAGCTAAGAGATGTGCAGGCACACATGGGAAAATCCTGAGATATACCAAATATGGACTTTGAACAAGGCAAATCAAATAACTGGCCAAAGGAAACCCACATAAAAGTGATTCAAACTGCCACGAGGGTGTGACTCTCTCTCTGAGTCTGCCCGTGTGTCTAACCACATGTACTGTACTTCTTTTTTTCCTAATAAATATTTTACTTGTTTCACTACTTTCCATCTTTGTGGGAATTCTTTTTCTGCAAAGCCGTAAGGCCAGGGCCCTGTCACTGACCACTGTGGCTAGGATTCGGTGCGCTCACTGCCGTGACCTGACCTCAATCACTGGCTGGGAACCGAAACCCTGCTTCAAGCCGCTGCAGGCCGAGGCCACCCAAGATCAATATTAGAGGATAAGCCTCTTCTGATAAAATGCCATCATCTAATAGTATCATGTATCAGGAGCTCTAATGAGCCTTGTGGTACATTTTCCTATGATCTGCGATATTTGCGACCAGAATTTCAGCAACAATCATTTATCCACTTCTGTTTACATTAGACAACTGAGAACTGTGTCCAAGCCACTGGTCAAATTACACACAGTATACTGTGCTCTAAAAAGGATGTATATAATAAAAATTCAGATTCAAAACAGTTAGGGCTGTGATGGATCACAGCCAAGTCCCAAACTTTGTAGGTCAAGAGGGAGAGTTACTATGGTTAGTTTCTTATTCAGTCACAAACATTCCTGTGGTAAGGAGTAATGAATTAAATGGTGGGCTGTGGAGGGCAGGATAGGTATACAGAATAACATGTATTAAGACAAATAACTTTTATCCTGTGACAGTTCATGAATATAGGTGCCAGAGCTCACAAGATTCAGATGATGTCTTGGCAGTTTTTCCTGAAAATTGGAAATGAGCTCCCTCTGCCTTTTAAAAAATTGCTTATACATAAAATACACCCAATAAACACGTTAAAAAACCAAAGCCTGGATTAGGTGTTTTAAGGCTCCCTTTACCACAACTCCTACACTGCTTTTTAATTCACACAACTTTTGAAAGGTTATGAGAATAGGGAATCTACAGGACAGGTTTTAGGTCATGGACCTTTTAAAGTAAGTTATCCTCCATCACTTAACAAATGTAGAGTTATATAGGAGAGTTTTCACTGTAACTTTTAAGCCTCATATGATGTCTACTGTGTTCAAGTTGCATTAATATCTAAAATGTTTCCTTATAATCTGATATAAAACCACAGACCAAAACATTTGCTGACAAGAAGGCAAGGAAAAAGTCAGGAAAAAAGCCAAGTTTAACCATACCCAGTACTTACAGGTATAACAAGACCAAGAAAGAATTCTTTGCATATTTGGAACTTATAAAGGAGATTCACTTCCTATTCTTTATCAAAATGCTTAAGATACAACTATAAAGAGGACTAATGTTTTCTGACAGGTAGACGATCTCATACAAAGTAGTCAAAAGTATTATATTAATCTGACAAACTAGGCAGATACTATCTGGAGCTCGAGAAATTTACTATAGGGATAACACACGTGCTGAATTGGTTTAAAGTGTTTTCAGAGTCATTTGGTCCCCTTTGAGCACACACCTGGTGTAGGATAACCTCAGATGCCTGAGGCCAAAAGCTAGGGGAAAAGCTTGAGCAAAAAGAGGAAGAAGACAGCTAGAGAGAGAAAAAGGGACTGGCAAAAGGTAAGGGCTACGAGTGATCATCACAGTATCACAAAACTTGGTTTAGCTTGGTTAAGGGATCCAGGAAGTAATGAGGCGGGACTAGAGGGTGGAAGCCTTCTCTTACCGCAGTACAAATTAACTTCCAACCTAACATCTGAAAGCCAAATAACCTTTGCCTCCAGGGAAATGTAAATGAACACAAATGGAGTATTATCTTATTTTTTAAAATAGCTGCAATGTTATGCCTTGCTTATTATAAACCTGATTATTTTCATTTGAAAACAGATGTCATATTTTAAATTTAATCCTTACATGCCAAGGGTAGAAAGCATCAGCTACTCACAATGTTTAGTCATAGAATTGCCACAAATATCATCTCTTGTGTAGGCTTCTGACTCAAATGTTATTCAGAAGTATTTATGTTCTGCTCTTTTGTTTTGTTTTTTCAGTTTTGCTTTGTTTTGTTTTAAAGAAAAGAATAATAACACACATGGCTTATTACTGCAACTGGCTCTTATGTTCTCAGATTTCTTCCAATGACAAAAGAAAAGCACTGATTTCATGCCAAGAATATAACATTTTAAGAGTAAGATGAGCTGTTCCTAATATTTTCCAAAGGGTTGTTGACAAGTCAAAGTGAAATGCAAAGATTCCTTCAATTTCTTTCTTAGATAATCTTTTGATGCGATACACTATCAGTGATGAAATGCTTGTGGTCTCATAACCACTAAATATAATCTAGATAGAGAGTAATTATTTTTAAAGTGTCATGTGTTTCAGTGACTAACATAGCATTATGATGTACTGCTGAAAGGACTCACTGAAAGGAAACACCATTTGGAGTTTCATTTTGCTCTGGTGAATGTTGTTGGTCATTTTCCTGTCTGAGACCCATCACTAGCTCAAGAGTTGGATCCTACTACATTACTTTCCCACAGCGGAGAAAACAGTATAACCCAATAACACTTTAAAGCATGCTGTTGTGCTAAATCATCATTCTCGCTAAATATAATTTACTTCTAGGAAAGAGGTGGATTCACCATCATGTTTTGTCAAGCCGAGATATATGTAACTTTGATCTTAGGTTGGTAGTAGGGCAGTGTGAGTAACAGTTGCTAGGAGTATCAAAACAAATCATATGTTTGCCCATAAATAATATTTGATTAATGCTAAAGATCAAAATTTCCTTTAAATGTGAGTAATCTGTTCAAGGAGATAACAATGAACTGTCCTCTGGGTTCATTTAATCCATGATATGGATGGTAGACTACCTCTGCCTCTCCCTATTGATCTGAATAGTTATAACCTTAATTCTTAGATTTATACACTTGCTCTCTGAGATTAATTCAGCAAGTTTCCCTTGTATGCCCAGGGAGTCTAATTCTAGTTTAGCAATTGAAGATGCAGTTTCTCATGTGAGTTTCAAAAAAGATGATTATCTCTGCAAGAAGACAAGAGTGAGACCTTGCCATGTTTTTCATTTAAATGTGACACAAAGCCTGAATTGACTTTATCCTTGTTTTGATGCAGACGTCTTCCTACTCCCATAAACCCTAGCAACAGATGCAATCTGTATTTGTTTGGCTTGTCAAACTAAACTTGACTATACAGCAGCAAGGATCAGCACAAAATCTGATCCACCCTTGGAACAATAGTATACATTTCAGAGACTAGGGACTCCACTCACCTGAGACTATCTAAATTTCCTTGATGCTGACATAACTTTGTTCACAAAATATCTGGATATGCTTGATTATATAATGCCTCACTGCTTGACTTAACCTGAAGGGTAAGGTGAATTAAAGATTAACTGACAAGTGAGATTAAGTAGGACTTAAGTCTGGTATGAAGACGCCTCTACATGGAATCCTAATTAAACTAAAATCTTGGTAGTCCTCCTTTTTTTGCCCTATTCTGGTGGGGGGGGAGCAATGTTTTATCCAGATAAGAAATGGCAGATTCTAAAAGTTTTTGATGTATTTAATGTGGGAGCTAGGCCCCAAACAAAAGTCTTATGAAGTGGTAATTGTAAAGAAGGCATCTCATAGCAAAAAGTTGCTAATCAGTTGTAATTACAGGAAAAATAGTTAATGAATACATAATTAAAAGAGTATAGTATATCTTCCGATTATATATAGTTTTTCAGGTACATGAATAAGCAGTATTTCTCAGATTTGTTCTGTCTTCTATGTGATTTTAGATAATACATTCAATACATCTGGTCATTGTAGAGTACTTCCTTCATATTTGTATTACAAAAATACTCTAGACCTAATTTGTATGTCAAATGAGTGATTTTAATACTATCATATTCTAGACAAGTGGTTCATTTATTCTCGAGTTGTTCAAATATTTTGCTACTTGTAACTCCAATATTGAGAGCTTTTCCTTTTATTGAACTATACTTGATTTCATTTAATATTTTAATTTGTTGAATTTTCAGTCTAACTTTATTACTAGGTTTTAAGAGAAGATGTAAAACTAGAAAAATTACAATCAGTGCCTACCATTTTGCAAACAGAAAATTCCCAAGTCCAAATACGGGTTTGACATAAAAATCATAAAAATTTGTAAAGATAATCTGTAACCATACCGACTAGAATTGGCATCTCTGCTTTCTTCTCACAGTATTCAACTACGGCTTTCTTAATCTTTTCAAAATAGGACTGTGCCAGTTGCAGTGCACTGATTTCAGCTTAGAAGAAAAGCTGTTACTTGCTTGGAAATCACTGTTTTGTTTTTGGTTTTGTTTTTAATACCCACAGAGGAAAAAGATGAGACCTGATCAGAACAGCTCTCATGAAAGATCCTCCACTACTGTTTGACTAAAAATTGTAGGGCTTAGATGAATTAGGGACAGTGGGGTATCCTGAAGACATCAAACCCTAGAACTTAAAAAAAGTCAATATAAAAATTTATAACGTGAAATTTTCCATTTAAACCATTTTTAGGTGTACAATTCAGTGGCATTAAGTAAATTCACAATGTTATATAACCATTACCACTGGTCATTTCCAAATTTCTTTATCATTCCAAACAGAAACTCTGTACCCATTAAGCAAAAACTCCCATTCTCCCATCCCCCAGCCAGCCCCTAATAGCACTAATTTACTTTCTGTCTCCATGAATTTGCCTATTTTAGATATTTTATACAAGGGGGATCATAGAATATTTGTCCTTTTGTGTCTGGCTTATTTAAACTGTTTTCAAGGTTCATCCATGTTGTAGCTTGTATCAGAACTTCACTCCTTTTTTATCGCTGAAAAATATCACATTATATGTATATACCACATTTTGTTCATTCATCTGTTGGGGGACACTTGGGTTGTTTCCACCTTTGGCCATTGTAAATAATGCTGCTATGAACACTGGCATACAAGTCTCTGTTTGAGCCCATGTTTTCAATTCTTTTGGGTATTTACCTAGGAGTGGAATTGCTGGTAATATGGTAATTCTATGTTTACATTTTGAAGGAATAGCTAAACTATTAAACTGTTTCCTACATAAGTTGCATCACTTTACATTCCCCTAGTCATGCACCAGGGGTCCAATTTCTCCACATTCTTGCCAACACTTGGGTGTGAAGTGGTAGCTCACTGTGGCTTTGATCTGTGTTTCCCTAATGACGTCAGGTATTTTTCATGTGCTTATTGGACATTTGTATACCTTCTTCAGAGAAATGTCTAAAATGTCTAAATATTTGCCCACTTAAAAATTTCGTTGTCTTTTTGTTGTTGAGTTATAGGAGTTGTTAATGAATAGAAATATAACTAATGTTTGTGTGTTGATTTTGTATTCTGATAATAATCCTTATTAGATATATAATTTACAAATATTTTCTACCATTTTGTGGGTGGTAAGGATTGCTGGCCACCACCAGAAGCTGGAAAAGGCAAAGAAAGATTCCACCCAGAGCCTCAGAAGGAACATGGCTGACACCTTGATTTCAGACTTCTAGCGTCTAGATCCATGTTGCATTAAGCCACCCAGTTTGTGTTATTTTTTAATGGCAGCCCTAGGAAACTAACACATGTTCAATTTTGATACCTTTTATTTTTTTTTCTTGCCTAATTGCTGTGGCTAGAACTAACACTAATTCTTCTCAAACCCTTCCAACAAACTGAAGAGGAGAGAACACTTCTTAACTTATGCTACAAATCAGCATTACTCTTCTACCAAAGCCAGACCAAGACACTGCAAGAAAAGAAAACTACAAATACCACTGATGAGTAGTGATGTAAAAACTTCAACAAAATACTAGCAAACTGAATTCAGGAGCCTATTGAAAGTATTATGCACCATGACTAAATGGAATTTACACTAGGAATGCAAGGATAGTTAAACATTTGAGAAAATCAATCAACATAATATACCGCATTCATAGAAGGGAGGGAAAATCATAATTATAATCATCTCCATTGATGCAGAAAAAACTTTTAATAAAATTCAACACCATTCCATGATAAAAACACTCAATGAACTAGAAGTAGAAGAGAATTTCCTTAATGTGGCAAAAGCTATATATGAAAAAAATCCAACTAACATCATATTCAACGGTGAAAGATTGAAAGCTTTTCCCCTGAGGTCAGAAAGAAGACAAGGATGCCTGCTTTTGCCACTTCTATTCAACAAAGTACAGATTCTACTTGTTTTCAGTGTTTCTGTGGAGGAATGGGAGATTAGAGCTGCCCACTCTGCCATTTTGCTGATGTTACTCCCAAACTCTAGAACTTTTATACTATCGTCATACATAAAGCAGTACTTATTAAATTCACATATATGCAAATTATAGTGCTGGAAAATAAAATTAATAGGTGAAATCAACTGAGTGCCTATAACTATCAGGCTTTGTTCTGAACCTTATTGCCTAATCTGAAATCTTCACATCAATGCCATGAGGTAAGTATTATTTTCCCCATCTTATAAAGGAATCAGTGGTGACTTGGAGAAGTTAAGCAATTTGCACAAATTAACAGCTAGTAAGAAACAGAACAAAGCAGATAATGTAGTCTGACTAAAAAATCATATATTTAAATAGTATCCTTGTAACAGTCAGGGTTCCAACAAGCCCTGAGGATAAATTGAGGGGGTTTTACTTACAATGAGATTAATTACAAGGGTATGGGTGGGATGTAAGAGAACCATAAGGGATGGTGTAATAAACCTGCACTACCAAAAAGCAGAGCTGTTGCCACCCCTAGAGCTAAAGGGACCGGGGGCTGGAAAGAGAGTGGTGTAGAGAAGGCTTACTGGAGAGCAGTGTTAACCTTTAGTAGAGGAACACAGCAAAACTGAGAAAATTTTGAGGGAAGGATCCAGGGGGATAAATATCCTGACCTCCCTCCTTCCCATAACTTGTCAGAGCTCCCCATAAGCTCAACAACTGGAAGCCAGAAGACATGAAGGTCAGCCATCTGGGGCAGAGAGCAGGGTGAAGAAGTGTGGAGAATGGATCTATGATGGTAGGTGGGGCAAATGGAGGATATCCAGTACAACCATGGACACACAGTAGAATTCAGTAAATACGCTTTAAGTTAGATGCTTCCAACTTAAAGGGAGGGTGAGGAGGGGAAGAAGCATTAGTAAAGTCATACAGATCTGTACAGCAGACAAAAAGATGATGGAACAATATAAGCAAATGAATATCTAAAGTTCTCTTTAGCCCCATGATGAGAAAAATTATTAAACGTACATCTGTGGGACTTTCCTGGTGGTGCAGTGGTTAAGAATCTGCCTGCCAGTGCAGGGGACATGGGTTCAATCCCTGGTCCAGGAAGATCCCACATGCTGCGGAGCAACTAAGCCCGTGCACCACAACTACTGAGCCTGTGCTCTAGAACCCACAAGCCACAACTACTGAGCCACCGGGCCACAACTATTGAAGCCCGAGTGCCTAGAGCCTGTGCTCTGCAACAAGAGAAGCCACTGCAGTGAGAAGCCAGTGCACCCTAACGAAGAGTAGCCCCCCCCTTGCCGCAACTAGCGAAAGCCCACCCACAGCAAGGGAGACCCAACACAGCTAAAAATAAATAAATAAAATTTATATTAAAAAAAATGTACATCTGTGGATAAAGAATGTCACCAGCCATTTCAGTAAACAAAGAATGTTGCAGCCATAAAGCCATTAGCCACTGCAGCAGCCTCTGATGATGCACCCTGAGGGGAATTCAGGATGGAGAAAAACAGAATAGTGGCCCAAGGCAGTTAAGATGCATATCAAAGGAATAATTTCAATAAGCCCAGACTCTTGCATCTTCCCATACACAGAAAAGCACTAAAATCATTAACTTGAGATGTCTGTTTTTGTGATTAGCAATAATCTTTTGATGTTCAACTACATTTTTTTTTTTTCTTAGCAAAAAGTCCTATATACCCTGGCTCCTCCCTTATCTCTTTGGAACAGTTCCTTAGAGCTATCCGAGAGGCTATATCCCCAGCTTAAGTCCTCAGTAAGTCCACTGAATAAAACATAATTCTCAAATTTTAGACTGTACATTTTTTTCAGTTGACACATCTCTATACAGATATTTAAAACTGTTTCTCAAAAATTACTTCCTGATGTTGGATTGAAGCATTAATAACTGAGCATACAATTTGTTCAGTCACTTGTCTACAAGCATGAATAATCATGGAGAGTTTGAGGAAGAAGGAACTGTTCATGATAGCATCTGGTTTCTGACAAGCAAGACGTTGGCTAATTTATTCAGAATGTGATGGGTCTTCACTTATTACCATTATTTTCAAATACTGTTATTACTTCATCTAAATAGTCTTGCTTCCAGATTTCCTTCATATGTTGAACTTTTAAATTTATTCACACTGTGATAGACTAGCATTTCACAACATGACAAATGGTTTACAATTTGTTATTTAATGAAAGAAATGAGTTATCCTTTTATTTGTATATGTGTTTTGACCTTTTTGATAAAGTAAAATCAGAATAAACATAAATCTGGAGATTAATACAATGAGTGGGATGTTTGGAAACATTTGACATATTTAAGAAGATTCAGTTATACAGGTCCACTTATTAGATACATCTTCCAAATGGTGAATGCTTTATGAAAGTAGAGGCTTAAGCTTGTTAGCACTTAGAGCATAAATGTTTATTTCAGGCCTTGGGTTCATACCCTGGGAGGAACTATTGTGATCTGTGAAAAATCAGAACAAGTCTATTTTTAAAAAACAGGACAAACGGCAGCATTCAGACTCAAAAGCCTTACTTGCTCACTGAGTTAAGGGTATGGCTTAGAGTCATATAGACTCATGTTGCAGCCCTGGCTCTGACATAAACAAATTAGATAAACTCTGAGTCTCAGTTTTCCTCATACATAAAATATGAATCAATAATGCCTCCCTCATAGAATTGTTATGAAGAATAAAAAGAGATTACATATGAAAGTACTTATCACGGTGCTTAGCACACAAACACCAGTCAATAATTGGGATTATTATCACTGTAAAGATTTCTTCCTAAGGCTATATATTACGGGGAATCCAGAAATATGTGATTCTCAACAGTATTTCTATGGGTTGAATGTACTGATATGCATTGTAATTGAAAATGGATATTTTTCATTGGAATGATATGACAATACAGATTAATGTAGCAGCAGCAGTACTGTGGTGGTAGTAAAATAATAATAATGATAATAAACTTACATCAAAGTAATTCAGATACCATGGCTTTAGTTCTAAAATGTCCTCATTTACTTATTAAAATTGCATATTAGTCATTTACTATACTGACTTTCTCTGAAACAGGTATATTTAGATTATTCCCTGTCAGACACTAGATACAGTAAAAGAAGAGGAGTGATTATGTAAAAGAAGAGGAGTGATTTAAGATTTATAGCTAATATCCACTCAGATATGCTTTAGTTTGGTCAATTAAGCTTCTTCATCAAGGATGGCTTTAATTTAGTGTCAAAAGCCAATACTACCGGGCTTCCCTGGTGGCGCAGTGGTTGAGAGTCCGCCTGCTGATGCAGGGGACACAGGTTCGTGCCCCGGTCTGGGAAGATTCCACATGCCGTGGAGTGGCTGGGCCTGTGAGCCATGGCCATTGAGCCTGCGCGTCCGGAGCCTGTGCTCCGCAATGGGAGAGGCCGCAACAGTGAGAGGCCCGTTTACTGCAAAAAAAAAAAAAAACCAAAACCCAAACCAAACAAACAAACAAAAGCCAATACTACCATTAGCTCTGTACTTCTGAGACAAGGATTATTGGATGCTTAAAATGGTCTGGGACCAAAAGTCTTAAAGTTCTTACTTGACTATATTTCCATTGATCACCATTCTGGATTACTCAATTTATTTGCATAAGCTATCTGCAGGGAGGAAACTATCTCTGTTACTTTGCCAGGGGCAGATTCTTCCGTCCTTTTAGCAAAACAGCCTGTTCTGGTTTATTAATGTTGCCTACATCTAGATACGTTTTTTTAAAACAACTTTACTGAGCTATGATCGACATATAACAACATGCATATTCAAAGTGTACATTTTGATAAGTTTGACAGGGGGATTTGTAAACAAGCCCCTTTGGTTCTCATACTCCCTATTCTCTAACTTGCCTTTTATAAAAAATAAAGGTGATGTTTTTGACCTCCAAAAGCTACTCTTTGTTTTATTTTTCAAAATGTTTAAGAACATAGCCAGAAGAGAGCGAGGTCATTTTATTGTTTCATAGTCCTCATATTTGAAAGTTGATATCCTTCCTGAATTCTCTATCATCATAAAGCTTTGAGCCTATAGTAAACAAAACCCCCAAATACAACAAATTCTATCATGGTCAGCTTTCACAACCTCTAATCAAGCCCCAGTGTTTTTCTACAATGGAAGGAATTGAAGCTACTTCTTGTAATTTCAGGAAGTAGATAAAAACAAAAACACCAAAACTAAAACAAAACACCTTAGGCTATCATTTGAAGTTTCCTAAGCTTAGTATTGACCCTGATGCTGCACAATGAGGAAAAAAGCTTGAATTCTTTTACTGGGAAAAGGTAGACAATCTCTTTTATGTAAGACTATAGACAGATCTTCAAAGCTCATTTGATACGCAACCAGCTTCTGAAGAAACACTTTTAGACAATCTGTTGCAGTGGGCAGGTAAAAAGCTCATCATGATGTCATATGACATTTCTGCGTACACTTACCTCTGCTGTGTGCTTTGCCACATTCCCCACGATGACAATGACCTTCCCTTTGAAGCTCTGGAGCATGGCAGTGTAAGGTCCTTGGGTAAGCTCCCCTTCCGCAGTAAACGCGGTGCTGAATGGAATGTTGATGCTGCCTGAAATGTGACCCCGAATAAAACTGAGAGAAAAAGTTAAGGAAAACATTTATTTGTGTGCAGACTTGAATCTGTGACAGAAGCTCACAGAGGTAATTGATTCTCAGAAGACAGTACCATTAAAATCAAACGCAAATGGAGACCAGACTTGAAAATTCCGAGCAGACGAAACCAGTTTAATCATACAAGTGAAGATTTAGCTTATTTTGCAAGACAAGTGAGGCTAACTTGACCTGGGTCACTTATTTATATCTCTGAAAATCATAAGTGAAACTTAAATTGTTCCCCTAAATTGATATGAGATGGTCACTAACCAATTCCCTTTAAGAAAATTCTAATATTGTAACCAATTGCTGAAAATAGTCACTGCTGCTTTTTTTTTTTTTTTTTTTTTGCGTTACGCGGGCCTCCCACTGCTGTGGCCTCTCCCGCTGCAGAGCACAGGTTCCGGACGCACAGGCCCAGCGGCCATGGCTCACGGGCCCAGCCGCTCCGCGGCACGCGGGATCCTCCCAGACCGGGGCACGAACCCACGTCCCCTGCATCGGCAGGCGGACTCCCAACCACAGCGCCACCAGGGAAGCCCAACTGCTGCTTTTTAACAATATACCTCTGAGCCTCACTCCATGTTTTTGTTCCACCGCTCCTGGTTTGCAAACTGTCTTTTGGTGTGTGCACAATAAACTTTTACTAATTACTACTTCAGTTATTCATCAGTTTTACTTTTTTCTTTTTTTTTTTCTGAACATTTGACAGTTCTAAACATCTTCCATGCTCATGAGTATTTTATTTAAACAACGTAAGGCACCTCTGCAGAAAAAAAAAGTTAAATGTGAAAATGCAATGAACAAGTGAAAGGAAGAAGACTAGCCAAAGATATAAAGAAGACTTTCCTGATTAAATGAAGTATTGTGAAAGTGATCAGAATGCAACAAATAAATGGCAGTCACACAGCTTGTACAATATTCATGGTTTTCAGTTCATTACTATTATTATGATTATTTTAAAGATCTGAAATATAGCCAAATGGATATTCTCAGATGTAACTTGATAATGCAAAAGCTTATCTACTCTGGGCAAGCAACTGCTAAATGGGACTCTATTTAGAATTGTTAGAGATCATTAGCGCTGGCTGGAAACATTTCTGTTGTTGGTTTATTTCTCAAGTAAACTTAGCTATTTCCATTCTTTCCAATTTTATGTTCTCTAAAGGGGGTGATGTTTTACTGTATTTGTACTTTAGAAGGGTTTTAATGATTTCATTGACTATAAAGCTTAAGCTTAAAATATTTAGAAATATAAGATCTTAAAGAAAAAAATATTCCTTCAAAAGTAATTAAAAAGTACAATTTTAAAAAGTGAAATTAAAAAGATGATTCTTCATATAGAGTCTGTAGAGGAAGGTTCTGAAATATTATTATTAATCAAATAACTTCTCAAAAAAGCATAAAATAAAAACTGCGAAAACTGCTCTGAAAGAGATGTATATGATGCTTTGATAGGATATATCAATTTGGGGAGGACAGGGAAGGTTTCCACTAAGGAACTAAGTGATGGCCGAGGTAAAATATGAATAATTAATAAAAGTTAATTAGGCAACAGGATGGAATGGAGGTGGTATAGGGTGGTGGAAAGGACAAACATTTTCAGGCAGAAATGTCAGGCATATATTGGGGAGGAACATGACCAATCAGGAGAAAGGAAGGAAGGCCAGTACTGGTGTAGAGAACAAAGACAGCATGAGATAAGATGAGCCTGGAAATGGATGCAGAGGCCAGATCATACAGGGCCTTGCAGATCATGTTGTTAATATTGGTCTTTATCCTAGAGCAATGAAAATCAGAAAGTATTTTAAGCAGACAAGTAACAGGTCACATTTGCACTTTGGCAACAATGTGGAGAAAGGTTAGAAGGGGAGTGAATGTAAAGATTAGTTTATAAGACAGGTAGGCAGTATCTCATCTCTTCCCTAACAATCACTGATAACGACCATGAAGAGATGTTTGTGTTCAATAGAAGCATTTTCCCCTAAACTTCCACTTTAGATGTGTTCTTTACAAAAATGGAAAAGTCATAGAGTTTTAAAAAGTTATGTCACAAGCAACGAATATTCCCCCAAACCCCCAAAAGACTCATTTGTCATTCCTGTAGAAGGGGGAAAATTATAATTATTTATTGACATGACAGTTTCTCAGTTGCCCCAGTTTGTAGGTTCACCTTTAGAATACTACTTCTCTTGTTTCTCTGTCTTTCTTTTTCCCTCATTAATGGAGAGAGGAGAAATTTGAGGCTCCTACTCTCAAGAATGATGGTGGAGGTTGAACATGTATCTTAAATTTCTAGTCAGCTGTTGCTTCATCCTTTTTTCTTTAAAGAAGGCATCTGGCATTAATAATGAGGGAAAGGACATAAAAAGTTCTGAAAAATGAAATGAGAGGTAGAATAAATATTATCATTTCAGTGTATACTGTTTAATTAGAGTCTTCTAGAATGAACAGAGAATTTATGATCATAAGGAGATCACCCTTGAATTTCAACAGCACTAGTTTTTCAAACATTCATAATTACTCAATACTCAAAATATCAACTGCAGTTTTCATGAACAGAAATGACTTTGTACTCAGCATATAATTACTCCGACAGCACTTTAATCTTCAATAAGGACATACCTTAAAATAAAAATAACTGATTTTTCAGAAACTCTGAACCTAACAACTCAATTATTCTCAGCAAATATATCTACATCTGCTAGTCTGAATCAACTGGCAGAGAGACTTTCTGTGTTTATCAAACAGCTAGTATCAACCATGAACATTTTTCCTTTCTAGTGCTTTTTGAATACCAAAAGCAATACAAATCTATACTAGTCAAATGCTCTAGCAGACATGTCTGCACTGCCTGCCCACCTCCCACCTTCTTGTTTGAAAGGAGCTCAACTACTGACCCTGATGAAAGGGTGAGCCTAGGCTGTCATGTTTGTATCAGGTGATCCTGCCACGGTCAGGACTGACAGGATAGGAGGGAGGGGATGAGTGAAGGTGGACATCTGACACAGGCTGATATCCTGTGTCAGATAGGCTGAGCCAGTTAGATTCTCTCCCTTCAAAATCAAAATAAAAGATAAAAGACAATGCTCAGACTGTGTTAAGCTTAACAATGTAAAATCACATTTGAGTGCCTTCTATATATATTTTATTCAGCCAGATGTTAAAAAATTAATGACTCTAGAAATAAAATTATTTATTTTACAAGATAAATTCTATAAATATTTGGTTTAAAAATAGTACCCATCTGTATCCAAATACCCAATATCTAATATCTGTATCTAAAATCATAGATAAGCATCTAGATGATTTTGTGGGTTCAATATCACGAATTTATTATGTGCTTTTAAAGAACACTTTAGTATGTCATACAAGTATGTCATAAACTTATCCTAGAATTTTCTTTTGTGCTTTATGGTTTGATGTTTTTAAAAAAAACACTAGATTAAATGTTAAAATGCTTGACAAAGTAAGATTGCAACAGAGTCTTTTGGGTAAGAGAAAAGTTATAATCCAAAATGCAAAACTTTTTCAAACATTTTTCAGGCTATTTTAACACTTTGGAAGATAAGACACAAAAGAAAAAAATGTCTTAAACCATACTTCCCTATTCTTAGTTTAGTTCAAGCAAAAAAATCCTGGAAGACATATAAAAGCACTCATCCAAGAACACTCTTGTCATAAAAATTCTAGTGCAAATAAGATTGGGTAAGCACAAATGCTTGTAGACAGGGTGGTCAAACCTGTAAATAGGTATCCTTAACTGTGAGACTGGCAAATAGCAGAGGAGAACGAGACTGGCCTAGTTACACATTAATATATTTACAATGAACATTTTCTTTTTAAGTAAGTTGGACAATGAAGACAATTTCGGTTATTTAAGGATCTTGTTTCCTTGGTGATTATTTACATTTCACTGCCTACATTAGAAATTCTCATGTGACACAAACATCATATGATGAAGTAGAACTTTTTAAGGCAATTTCTAAACACATGAGAGGCTGTCAGATTATACTGTAAAGGTAGGCAGCTGAATACTATTTTTAACTTTCTGAGTCTTTCATAATCATAATAAAATATTAGGTGTTTGAAAAATGAGCACAGAATAGATTCTGTACATTTTGTGTTAATTGGACAGAATACGTAAAGTAAAACAGAAGTTGATTTCTGACATATAGTGACTCTGATTAATCCTGGGCAAAACATGGCAAGAAGAGCAAAATGATACAGAATACACTGAGATAAGCACTTTCTCCATGTTCTAAGGACGGAAGTTTTACTTCCTTGTACTGCAGTGGAAGACAAGTATGTATATGTTCTTAATAATAAGGTAGTATTAGAGACGAACATGCAACAATATATATTTTAGGATTACGACAGTTACTTCATTGCTTTCCTCATATTCTAGACAAAAATTTGGACTCTTTGCATTTGCCTTTTGCATTTAGAAAAGCCAGAGCTTGCCAGCATAAACACAGGCATGGGGTAAACAATACCCACACTTAAAGAGGTTCTATAGTGAGTGTACTACCCAACAGACAGACACTATACTGTAAACTTAAAAAGCTTCAGCTTCAAAATACCCAGTTTAGAGAGTATTAAGGCAATAGAAGCCCAAGTATTTATGTGGTAATTAGTCTCAATCATATATACATCTTGACAGTGTACTTATAACAATGTCCACCATAATTTTCAGATTGGTTTTGGCAAAAACCACAATAAAAAACAATGGCACACACACTAGCTTTTTACCTTTCAATGTTTATAAGACATTTTTGCTATTAGGATTTCTGATGATGTCTTTGAAGGAATTAAAAGATACAAGACATGATTAAAGAAGTCAGCAGTAATTACAATGAAATCTCTTCCATGGAATAATAGTAGCTATAAAAAAACCAAAAAAGCATCTAGTTATTATAACAGTCACCAAGTCAGGTGTTTGTACCTTAAATTTTTTTTGTGATAAAAAGAGTTGGTTTATTAGAACAATATTAACAGGTAAGGATGATATGCATTATCTTGTAGGTTTCTAAGATACGAAGACTTTCCTGTATTCATAAGTCAGTCTATATAAAAGTACGACAAGTAGATGCATCATACTTTAATCAAGCAGATAGAAAAACATATCAGTTCTAAGAACAAAATAGGTACACCATATAGGTAAATTACATAGGTAAATGTTCATATTCCAGAAAAAATTCTTCACTTTACTAAAAGATTTTAAAATTCCTTTAAGATATTTAATGGCTCAAAATTCAACACAGAAATAATCTCATGTTTTTTAAATCCTAAAAGAGCACATCTGGGCTTTCCTGGTGGCGCAGTGGTTGAGAGTCCGCCTGCCGATGCAGGGGACATGGGTTCGTGACCCGGTCCGGGAGGATCCCACATGCCGCGGAGCGGCTGGGCCCGTGAGCCATGGTCGCTGAGCCTGCGCGTCCGGAGCCTGTGCTCCGCAATGGGAGAGGCCACAACAGTGAGAGGCCCGCATACCGCAAAAAAAAAAAAAAAAAAAGAGCACAGCATTTCTCATTTAGTGACATCATACCTCTATACAAAGTATACTAGTATCTTACCAGACCACTTCTGAAGGTATGCGTACTTTTATGTTGTCTTGTCTGTTTGCTATATTAGCTAATTATAATTAGTGTTAAAGAGCTCAAAGTAAATGTTATACCTTTAATATTAATATATCAAAAGTCAAAAGTTTCCTATTACATAACTAAATAGCATTAACTGATATAAAAATTATATCTTTAGATATCATTTTTTCTTGCTAAATCTATTGTTCCTTTCCTTGAACAGCGCCACCGTCCCCAAGTCAGTCTAAAACCTCATTTTTGTCATCTCAATAGTGGCAATATTCAACTGTAGTGTACTAATAAATAGCATCCTCCTATCTCTAGTCCCATTTTCACTTGCCTATTTCAGACACTCACTACCTTGAGCTTAGACTATCGCAGTAGCTTTCTGTTTTCTCCAACTCTCACCTTTTCCCTTGGAAATCCATTTTATTCACGATGTTACATTAGAAATTTTGAAACACAGCTCTGATTATCACATCCATGCTGAGAAACCTTCCATGGCTGCCTATAAGACAAAGCCCAAATTTCTCAGTTCAGCCCTTATGAATAGAACTAAACTATTTACTTCAATCCCAGCCAAACTGAATTACATGCTGTTTCCAGTCCATGTTCTGCCTAGCTCCTGTCTTTTTCTCTGCCTAAATAGCTTTTCTCCATATTTTTGAGTGTTCAAGTATTACCCATGCTTTGAGAGTTTTCTCCATGAAATTTTCCCTTCCCACAGTATCTGTATATCTCTCATGACAGCAATTTGATTTTAAATAAAACATACTAATGTACCTGACTTCCACCAAGACTTTAAATAATTTATAGGAAGGATCTCTATTTATCTCATCTATGAAACTCTTACAATGCTTAATACAGTATCTAGAATACATCTAACATATTTGTTGAGTAAACAGATTTCAGAATTGAGCCAAACCTAGAGTAACTAGTGGCAGCTGCAAATACGCTAAATGCCTCCTGGCCTTCCTAGCTAGTGGCACCACTACTTATCAATACTTGTAAGTGCCATGATATAGAATTCTCTTTTGTCAAAATACAGTATGAGAAAAAAAGAAAGAAACAGCAACAGAAGTCATTTTCCTGGATTTTCTCCAGCACAGAGACCAACCCAAAGGGCCTAGTAAAACTAGGTTATTTCAGTGTGAAGCTAGAGACCTCACTCTCTGTGACTGCAAATATGAAGGAATATTTATGCACATCAAATCTTTGGGCGATTTGATCCTTCTAGTCTTGCCTGCACCATTACCTCCATTCTCATCCTTCTTCCCACTGCATTAATCTCTCTAAAACACAAATCTGAGCATGCCACTTACCTGATTAAAATTCTCTAATATTCTCACAGCCTATGGAATAAAACCCAAACTTCTTAGCATGTTATGCAACATTCTCTATAAGCGGCCTTTGCCTACTTTAGTCTCACTTCCCACCAACTTATGAAGAAAATTAATTGTAAAAAATTTCTACATTTATATTTTATATATTGAGTTTTTAAGAAAGATTTTATTTTAAAAGGGAGTTACCTGGTTCAAAAAATATCTGAAAATCATTTACCTAGATTCTAGAGTATAGAGCACCAAGGCATGCTTTACAAAAATCTGACAGATGATGAAAATATAAGGAGAAAGACTGAACTATTACTATTTTGTAACTTTTCATACTTTAATGCCAAGCAAAACCACCAGAAGTTATGGTACATTTAATATTAAAATGTCAGTGGAAGATACTTTAACATGTTCTCTATAAGCCAATATTTTGAAAATTATAATAAATAAAAGTTCAGTGTTGAGATCTGGCTCACTTTCCTCTCTAGGCTATGAGGTAGACAAAGTAAATACTTACGCTTCATCTTTGCTAAAGTTTTATCTATACCAGGAAGGATTCCCACAAGAACAGCAATATACGGCAGTGAAACACAAAAACCAAGAAAATAGCCCACTATTCTGGTGTTGTCTGGGAAATATTTTAAGGTTTCTGGTATGTAATGTTATCTTATGAAACATTATGCAAGTCTGTTCTGGCAACCAGTTTGAGAGTTATTTAGCTATCTGAATTCAGAGGAATCCCAACTATGTTCATTGTTCCTACCACATGCCCTTTAAGTTAAAAGGAAGCAATGTGAATGGAGCAGTACCACCCTTTGAAACCTCAGGCGTAAAGGATACTCTTCACTATTCCGGATGTCAACTACCAGGAGCTTTGGTTTACTGGACTTTGTCTTCTTGGTGGGTGTTTTGAAGTGGCCTGTCACTGTAAGCTCACACAAGTCAATCAGGTCCTCTGCTGAAATCCGGGGTGATACTTCTGACTTTAGGTCATTTAATGGAATGGATTCTCTTGACTGAAAAAAAATGCACAAACAACACAAACATTGAGAACATTATAGAGAGACAAACTGTAGCCAGTACAGAATATCTTCAGGTTTTTTATATCAATTACTATAGCATATGGGAGAACAGGAAACTGTATCTCATTTTAGCAGTGTACTGTGTAACTGTATTCCCTACCACTGATGTTTACTTTTTTATTAGTCACACATATAGGAAAGCATTATTCTTTTGCTTCACTACAAGTTCCTGGCTCAAATGTGATAGAAAGAGATGAGGCAGAACTGACAGATTTAAGAAAGATTTGACCTTGGTGTTGGTTCTAATCAATGCATCATATGTGAGGAGTTTTTTCAAAGGAAAGACCGATTGCCTTGTGAAATGGTTAAGAACAGAAGGAGAGAGGAGTTACTGACAAATTCATAACTTTCTGAAATTTTTTGTGTGTATCAGCAAAGAACTTTAATATGTTGCAAGCATGTTCCTCTGCAAATTAACTTCAGTAGATTAGTAAGTTATATTTTGGACAAATTATACCACTTTGCTTTTTTAAAAAAATAATTATAAAAATACAGAATCTAGCTTTCCTTTTATTAGACAGTTTTATATGCAATTTTACTATTCATTATACAATATTCACTTAGGGGCATAAAAGTAAAACTTCCTCTATGCAATTTACATCTTATTTAGTATCACTGACATCAGTATTTTCCTGTGTGACTAGGGTTTCAAATTCATGGAACTTTGTTTATTGACAATGGACAAGAATTTAGAATAACTACAGAACAGCTCTGAAAATGTCTGCCCAAGAAGCTGTACATATAATTATCATTTATCATTTCTGCCCAAGAACCTGTACATACAATTATATTAAACTTAGATATCCAAACATCAGAAACCAATTGGTATGAGAATGACTTTTTAAAAAAATTAATATTCTATTTTTAACCTAGAGTCAGAATTTATTTAGCAACGTTACTGATAAAAATTATCTTTCAGTAGAGCGGGCTTTCTGAAAGGGCTATCTGGATGTGTTACTGATAATGCTAACCAAGCAAGCAAAAATCCAAACCTGGTAACAAGACAGGTATTTTACTGTGTTCATTAAACTACTGGGAGAATGACTTTGTCATGGTACCTGGAGTCTGAAATGGTAGACTTTTTTTGGGTATATGGTATTAGAAAATGTTCTAATTTCATTTTTTTACATGTAGCTGTCCAGTTTTCCCAGCACCACTTATTGAAGAGACTTTTTGTCCATAGTACATTCTTGCCTCCTTTGTAGTAGATTTACTGACTATAGGTGTGCGGGTATATTTCTGGGCTCTCTATTCTGTTCCCTTGATCTATGTGTCTGTTTTTGTGCAAGCACCAGTTTTGATTACTGTAGCTTTGCAGTATAATCTCAAGTTAGGGAGCATGATTCCTCCAGTTCTGTTTTTCTTTCTCAAGATTGTTTTGGCTATTTGGGGTCTTTTGTGTTTTCATACAAATTTTAAAATTTATTCTAGCTCTGTGAAAAATGTCATTGGTATTTTGATAGCGATTGCATTGAATCTGTATATTGCCTTGGGTAATATGATTGTTTAAACAATAGTAATTCTTCCAATCCAAGAACATGGTATATCTTTCCATCTGTTTGTGTCATCTTCAATTTCTTTCATCAGTGTCTTATAGTTTTCCATGTACAGGTCTTTTACCTCCTTAGGTAGGTTTATTCCTAGGTATTTTATTCTTTTTGATTCGATGGTAAATGGGATTGTTTCCTTAATTTCTCTTTCTGATAGTTCATTGTTAGTATATAGAAATGCAATAGATTTTTATATATTAATTTTGTATCCTGCAACTTTACCTAATTCATCATGAGCTCTAGTAGTTTTCTGGTGGTGTCTTTAGGATTTTCTATGTATAGCATCATGTCATCTGCAAACAGTGACAGCTTTACTTCTTCCTTTCTAATTTTGATTCCTTTCATCTCTTTTTGTCTGATTCTGTGACTAGGACTTCCAATACTATGTTGAATAAAAGTGGTGAGAGTGGGCATCCTTGTCTCATTCCTGGTCTTAGAGGAAATGCTTTTAGCTTTTTCCCATTGAGTATGATGTTAGTTGTGGGCTTGTCATATATGGCCTCTATTATGCTTAGGTATTTTCCCTCTATGCCTGCTTTCTGGAGAGTTTTTATCATAAATGGAAACTTTTTTATGCTTCAAAAGCTTTTTCTGCATCTACTGAGATAATCATATGGCTTTTATTCTTTAATTTGTTAATGTGGTATATATCACACTGACTGATTTGCGGGTACTTAAAAATCCTTGCATGCCTGGCATATTAACTATGAGAATACAGAGCCAGTATCTAGAACACTCTTCCCATATTTTCTGTCATGGGTCCTGGCACTAACTTCAATCTAGTTACCCAGGACAGAAATCTGAAAATCATCGTAGATTCTTCATTCTTCCTTATTCCTCATTCCCATCACATATCCCCAAATTCCACCAGAATAACTCTTGAATCTGTTGCCTGATTCACTGCTCTATCTCAGGGCTTTCATCATCCCTTACATGGACTGTAGAAGCTGTTTGCCCCTCTTGTTGCCTCCTTTTTTCTCTGCTTCACTCTTCATTTAAAGTTATCCCTTCTAATCCATATGCCAAATGCCATGAATTAATATAAAAATCTCATCATGTAAATTTTATAATTAAATACACCTCCATGGCTTCTAGACACTGATGGAGTGAAATCCAAATTCCTTGGTATAGAATATAAAGCCTTTTATAAATTGGTCTCTGTCTATAATAGGCAGGAGACCATAGGCTTTGGAGTCAGACTACCAGGACTCAAATCTTGGCTGCCCACTCATCAGTGTGTGACTTTGGACATGATATTTAACTGCTCTGCCCAATTTCTTCATCTATAAAGTGGGATAACAGCATTTATCTGAATCCTCCTAGGCTGCTGTAAGAATTAAATGTTAATCTATATAAAATATTTAGAATAGTGTCTGACACACTGTCAGAGTTCAATAAATGTTTGTTATCTTTTTTTTTTTGTGGTACGCGGGCCTCTCACTGTTGTGGCCTCTCCCGTTGTGGAGCACAGGCTCTGGACGCGCAGGCTCAGTGGCCATGGCTCACGGGCCCAGCCGCTCCGCGGCATGTGGGATCCTCCTGGACCAGGGCACAAACCAGCGTCCCCTGCATCGGCAGGTGGACTCTCAACCACTGCGCCACCAGGGAAGCCCAATGTTTGTTATCTTTCACCTTTTTTTTCTCATCCCTTACCACCTTGTACCATGTACTTTGGCATTAGCAGACTATTTGCCTTTTTATACCACTGTGTCACCTTTGCCCACGTTGTTCCCTCTGTTTAGAATGCCGCACTTTGTCCATCTAATAAATCCCTGCTCACCTTACAAGTATCAGCTCAAATACTATTTTCTCTGTAAAGAAAGTCTTTTTGACTCCTGGCAGTCTTACTTAGTTTTTCTTCTGTGTCTGCATAGGTATCAGGTATACATCTTTATTATAATAGGATTATTTACTTCCCACTAGACTGAGAGCTCCTCAAGGATAAGGAAAATGACTTTTATGCCTATGTCTTCCCCAGGTCTCAGCAAATTATCTGACACATAAAAGATATTAAAATATATTTGCTGAATATAAATGAATAAAATGGTTTTTCTAAGTCTTCTATTACTTTTCCTGAGTAACTTTGTGCTATGTATATGTTTCCCAAACAACATGTATATACCTCCATCATAGTAATTACTATACTTGTAATACATTATCTGTTTCTCCTCTTGACTTACAACATCCTTGAATGCAGGTTCTATGTCTTTTCATATTTGTATCTCCAAAAGATAGCACAAGGTCTGGAACCAAAAAAACTTAATAGATATTTAATGAATGAATGAGTGAATAAAAATATGATTAAATAACATTACAGAGTCTATTGTTATGTCTGGATTACTAGACAGACTCTTCAGGGATGGCAAATCATAAGATTCTCTCTAGCCTCTGGGCACTGTAATGGTTAATCAAGAACACTGAAATCTATATCTGCCTCAATAATTTCTCACAGCCATCTCTCCTTTCCTCAACTGAAAAATTGAAGATGACAGTTGCTACCATAGAAGCTTACAAAATGTACTCTAATTAATTGAAAGAAGTTAGGTGTACATAAAGAAGGCAAAAAAATAAACACACACAAAAAACTATCCCTAGGAAAGTAGGCAAAATAATTTAGTGATAATAAAAATATGAATGAAGGAAAAAATAGATTAAAAAAAATAGAGTTGAAACTTTGGGGAATATCAATAAAATTGGAAAACCTGTATGTGAAATGTGTGCATGATAAGAAATGAGAAAAATATAAACAAACATATTTTTATATTTTTCCTTTCTCTATATATTTTCTTTATATATCGCCCTTCCTTCCTTCCTTCCTTCCTTTCTAATTATCTATAAATGAGAAAGAATATAAGCATGTAAAAATATTTAAAAAATTAAAAAAATTGATTCCAAATATTCCCAAAAGAATATAAAATCTGAATAGACCTAAATATCCATAGGCCTAAGTAGAGCTGAAGAGAACTGATGAATGATATGTGTGTGTGTATTCAAAAGTCACAGAAAAACTGAATAGACTTTGTAAATACAGGTAAAATTTTAAAGTTTTTAAATGATTACTTTAAAGAAAGATGCCAAACACATTTTTTTCCTGAATCAATTCTATCTTGTAACTGTTCCAAGGCAAAGAAAACATTGAAAGGTTATTTTATGAAGTGACCATAACCTAATTCTTAAATCTAACAAAGATAGCATTAAATGCCACCCCCCAATATTCCTTAAGAATATAGATTCTTAAAAAATCTCAAAACTAGAAGACTGAATGCAGTAGCAATTTAAAAGAAGGGCATACTATGACAAAGTAGGGCATATTCCAGGAATGAAGGACGGTTCAATATTAGGACAATTTTAAAAATAATTCATCACCTTTAGTCAAAGGATATGAAGTATGTAATCATCACTGTAGGTGACACAAAGCCATATGTGATAAAACTTCACATTTATTCCCAATTTTAGAAAAACTCATGGTAAACACATATCAGAAGGCAAGTTAATTAGAACGATGAAAGATTTCATTAAGGCAGATGTTCTTTATCTCAAATATTTGACATTCTAATTAATGATGAACCACAGAGGCAGACTTATTAAAATAAAAATGGAGAAATAATATTGTAGCTATCAGCATTATTATTTTTATTGTTATGAAAGTTGCTGTGGAGATAATAAGAAAATTAAATACTGAGTGTAAATATTGGAAAAAATATATATTTCTTAGACAATAGTCTTAGAAAATCTAGAATAATCAGAGGAAAATTCAATAAAACTGGTAAGAATTTGGTACGGTTTTAGTTACAACATACATACAACAAAATCATTAGCTTTTCTCTACAGCAGCAGCAGCCAGTAAGAAAACACAAGGAGCAAAAGCTTTCAATCACAATATCAAAATATTCCTCCAAAACAAAATACTTAGAAATAAGAGAATTTGAAGAAAATGAAAGAGTTTTGTGATGGGCATTTGAAAAACCTGAGAGACATAAAATGCCATCTGGAAAGAAAGATACAGTATTACAAGATCTTTATTTTTCCTCAGAACAATGTATTAATATATTACAATTTAATCAAAACTCTAAAAGGATCTTTCTTTTTGATTTTGAAACATAAGTTCTAAAGTTCATTTGACTAAATAGGTGAGAATGTCAAGAAAATGTTGAAAAATAATAAAATACATTGTAATATGTTAAAACTGTATAAAATAATACCACATGATATTGCACCAGAATAGACTAGAAGACAAACAGGACATAATGGGATGCACAGAAACAGACTCCAATACATATAAATATTTGGTAAAAGAATAGGATTCCATATCAAATCACTGGGGAAAGGGTATATTATTTAGGATATAGTGTTGGCATCATTTATTACCTAGAATAAAATAAAATCATGTTTCTATCTTATACTACAAAGCAAAATGATTTATAAGTGGAACAAAAATTATGTGTAAAAACTGGAATCACAAAAGAATAAGTATTGATGACTAAAATTATTTTTAAGCATACGGAAAAAGCTGAACTCTTAAAGAAGAGAAATATACATGAAAAAAATTTAAGATGCCCTTATTATATAAAGCACTCTTTTAATCAATAAGACAAACGAATAAGAAAAAAAATCTGCTTAGTTAAAATGAAGCGAGGGGAGATGTATACATATACTTGGCAAAATAAACACAAATAGGTAAAGAAAACTTTTTTACCTCAATCATAGAAATATTAGAAAAACGTATATACAATCATAGAAATAGAAAAAGTAGGTAAGTGTTCTGGGATATCTTTTCTTTGTCCCTCCAGATTCACTCTCCATTGGCTCCTGCCTCATTCTCTGCTGGGCGGAAGATTCTATTTGCAACTACAAGAGGGACCCTCGGTCCTCTGGCTTTTAAGGTGGTACAGACAATAGGGAGAGTAAGGTCAGGATATATATTCCCCTGGTTCCCTACTCGAAAAGTCACCTTGGCCTGGCTATGTTTGTTGACCAAAGGTCACTGTTCCTCTCAAGATGGCTTTCTCTACCTGCTTCTCCTTTTTCATGTTCTGATAACCTCTTTCTCCCTGATTCCTTTTGGCCTTTAGGTGGTAACAGGGCTGTCGCTAGTGTTCATAATTTACTGCATTATCTCTTATATTTTCACCAACATTCCACGATTATCTTTGTAACTATTATACCTTTGTAATTATTATCTCTGTAATTATTATAAACATTCTTGAATTATCCTAATTTGAGTTTACAATCTTTTGCTGTTGGTTAAACTCTGACAGTAAGCGTGTAGGGAAGAACTATAAAATATGCATTTTAAGGCACATGAAAAGATGCTCAACATTGTTAATTATTTGAGAAATGCAAATCAAAACTACGATAAGGCACCACCTCACATTGGTCAGAATGGCCATCATTAAAAAGTCTACAAATAACAAATGTTGGAGAGGGTGTGGAGAAAAGGGAACCCTTCTACACTGTTGGTGGGAATGTAAGTTGGTACAGCCACTGTGGAAAACGGTATGGAGGTTCCTCAAAAAACTAAACAGAGCTACCATATGATCCAGCAATCCCACTCCTGGGCATATATCTGGACAAAACTATAATTCAAAAAGATACATGCAACCCTATGTTCATAGCAGCACTATTCACAATAGCCAAGACATGGAAACAACCTAAATGTCCATCAACAGATGAATGGATAAAGAAGATGTGGTATATATATACAATGGAATACTTCTCAGCCATAAAAAAGAACAAAATAATGCCATTTGCAGCAACATACAAACAACTAGAGGTTCTCATACTAAGTGAAGTCAGAAGGAGAAAGACAAAGACCATATGATATTACTTATATGTGGAAACTAAACTATGACACAAATGAACCTATCGATGAAACAGAAACAGAATCACAGACATGGAGAACAGACTGGTGGTTGCCAAGGGGGAGGGGTTTGGGAGACGGATGGATTGGGAGGTTGGAGTTAGTAGATGTAAGCTTTTATATATAGAATGGATAAACAACAAGGTCCTACTGTATAGCACAGAGAACTATATTCAATATCCTACGATAAACCATAATGGAAAAGAATATTAAAAAAAAGAATGTATATATATGTATAACTGAATCACTTTGCTGTACATAGTAATTAACACAACATTGTAAATCAACTATACTTCAGTAAAAATCAATAAGTAAAATAAAATACACATGTTTTAGATGTGTGAATCAACATAAACTTTCTGGAGAAAAAATTAGTAATATACATTAAAAACTTTCAAATATGCATGCAATAGAAATTTCTTTTAGGAAATTTGTTCCATGGACATAATCACAGATTGTACAAAGTAGTATGGAAAAATATTTATCAAACATAGTTTTTCTTAAATTATGAAAAACTGGAAATAATGTCAACGCATGATAAAAGGTGATAGGATAAGTAACAATGAATTCATATAAAGAAATATCATTCACCCATTAAAATCATATTTTAGAAAAATACTACTTAGTAGAGGAAATATTCAGGATATATTATCAAGGGGAAGAAGACCCTATAAAACAATAAATTCACCAAGATACCAGCTTGGTGATGTATATCATAGTGACTATGTGAGTGTGTGTGTAAACACATGCATGTGTGTATACATATATTTTCATATATATAAGAATGATGCATAGAAATGGTAAAAGTGGTAATCTTTGAGTCAGTGGAATTAATGTGGTTTTTTTTCTTAGTGATTTTCTGTTTTTAAATTTTAATAATTAAGCATGAGCTGTTTTTAAAAATTTAAACATTTATAAAAATATGATTGCTTTCAACCAGCACTATTATATACTTCTCTTAAATACTTCATAACTATGAATCTAATCTGTCTGAAGACAATTCTTTTCAAATATTTACAGCAATATAAAAAGGCTTCACAAATAAGAACTCATGGCTATATTCACCATTGCAGGTAATCAGATCTGGCACTAGAAAACATATAGAGATGTTAAAGAAAAACAATAAAATCACTATTATTCTTAAATTTTGATAAGTTTTAAAATGATTAAAAAAAAGGATCAGCAAGTAGGGCAGGCTTTCATGCATTCAAGTTCAGAAAAGAGACACACAAAAGCTAATATAGACAATTGAATAAAAAATGTTCGAAGCTCACTGGAATGTTTCATTGGTAAGGATTACTCTGTTTTTTGCATGAAGAAATATTTGAATAAACTGATGTTTATCTACCTCTTCATCAGATGTATGAAGAATTTAGAGAAAAGGGCCTGTTGGCTATGTGGAAGAATATTTAATATACTTTTCCAAACTTCTACCAACACAAATGTAAATTACATTATCATCACTAAATAATTATAAAGTTTTCCTTGTTTAACGTAAGATAGTAGAAATTACTTAGTAGATTACTGCCTTAAATGGCTGATATTTTTCTTAGCAAGAATTGTGTTTCCTTTAAGAGTAATATATTTTGATACTGCACTCAGAAACAGCTCTATATGTGATCATACTCATAATGTATATTAGAAGGTTAAAAACAAAACAACAAACACCCTTCATTATGGAAGGAAGCAACTGTCATATATTATGCTATTTTGTGTGTGTGTGTTTGTGAGTGTGTGTGTGTGTGTGTTTAGGGGGAGGGTGAGAAAGAGGGATAAAATCTTAATATAAATAATTACCCTCTCTAAAGCCACTTGGAAATTAAGGATTCCAAAAGATATTTATAGTACCTGGGTATAAATGAGGCCAGGAGTGCTGCTTTCAGAAGATACATGGTAGATTTGATCGTTTCTTAAAGCTTTTGAGGGATTTTCTCAGGGACAGATGACCTCATAATGTCTACAGTACTGGTTCTTTGAGTCATTTTAAAATCTCTTCACTTTGGAAGCAAAGTAACGTTTATTAAATATCTACTTTATAATTCTAGAACCTAAAATAAGGCAGCACAGGAAGTGACACACATTGCATACATTTCATATAGAGAGAGAACTACCTTAATTTTGGGCAAAAACACTTAGAAAGACTATTAAATTTCACCGAATAATTGGAACTGGAACACCACCCGTAATACTAAAGATAATCTTCTAAAAGAAAGGTGGAAATATAAATCAGAAAGCATGAAAAGCAAAAGTAGGCACGTTTATAAGGCAGGAAGCATCACAGGACTAATCATGTATTAAATAATGTATGTTTCAACACGATGAAAATAAACACTCTTTAGGACAACTTATAAAAGCAAAACTCTACTCAAAGATCTTTTCAAGTGACATATCATGTTTCTAGGAGAGAGACTGGATCAATATAAACATGCTGATGACAACAAAGAGCCAGGTATATCAATAGCTTAAATTTCTTAGATTTCTTTTGTATCTCTCATAGCAAGAGATGAGAGGGTCTTGCCCAGAGAAGGTGCTGAAATGTTTGATAAATAAATGCGTGCATGTGTAACAGGATGCTGAATGATGTTGTCCCTAGGTTGAAACAAAGAGGTTCTAATGTGCTACCAAATAATAGAAACTGCCAACAAAAGCCACCAATGTCTTCCCCAGGGCTGAGAAGGGACAGAAATTACTCTACTACTTCCAACTAACATCCCAGCATCCCCTTTGTTCAAGATAAAATGCCCTTCCGTTCTCATCCTGCAGGGTAGAGGAGTGGGTGTTTCTGGACACTCAAATCACTCCCCCCTCCCTCACAAGGCAAGTGATTGGGAGTGCCCAAGACAGTCATTTGTAGAGATTCGGGCATACCTGAAAGAAGGGGTGGCTGACATTCTATTTTGTAGTAGAATGCCTGTTTACACAGAAGACTTAATAATCTGTCCTATACCTATCTGAGCAGGCAAGAAGTAAGGAGACTTAATAATCTGTCCTATACCTCTGGCAGTGCTGAGAGAGAGGGTGGTAAGATGCTTACCTTCTCTGACCTTACATTTCTAAGCGGTATTGCGAGAATGATGACACTTACCTCACAAATTTACTGTGAGGATCAATTGATATAATACGTGTAAAAATGTTAGGTAGACTGTAGATCTTTATATAAAATAAGTTGTTATTAAAAATCACATCCCAAATGAAGCAGCTTGAATTTCATGGTAAAGTAGTCTTATTATAGTCTAAATTTTTAATAAATCACCAATCAACAAATATTTAATCTAGTAGCTTTGTGCTGGCCATCTTGATAGAGACAAAATATCATTTCCACCTCAAAGAGTCCCTAACTTGGTTGGAAAAAAAAGACTAACATAAAAGCAATAATATATATATGTGTGTGTGTGTGTATGTGGGCCTTGAGTTTTCAAAGTATTAAGGTAATAAATGATATCAAATACAAAAAAATGCAATAATAAAACTATACAATAGTAACAGAGAACACTTATATGGTGCTAACTATGTGCTGGTCACTATGACAAGCACTTGACATATATGAGCTTATTTCAGTGTTGCAACAATTCTATGAGGTAGGTTTTATTATTTTGATCATTTTATAGAGGAGGAAATTAGGGCAGAGAAAGGTTAAATAACTTAACAAAGGCCATATAATCAGTAAGTAACAGAGCCAGGATTCAAATTTAGTCTGGCTCTGGAGTCTGAGCTCTTAACCACATCATTACACTGCTTCTCTTATAAGATTCCATGTATGGAATCACAGCTACTACTATAAGAATACAGGGAAAGGAATAAACACAATATGGGGAGAAGTAGTTAGCAAAATATAGGTGGAGGAACTAGTATTTCAGTCAGGAAATATCAGTAAGGTTTAGAAAAATAGAAAGGAAGGGGACTTCCCTGGTGGCGCAGTGGTTAAGAATCCACCTGCCAATGCAGGGGACACGGGTTCTATCCCTGGTCTGGAAGATCTCACATGCCGCGGAGCAACTAAGCCCATGTGCCACAACTACTGAGCCTGTGCTCTAGAGCCCGTGAGCCACAACTACTGAGCCCACGTGCTGCAACTACTGAAGCCTGCGTTCCTAGAGCCCGTGCTCCACAACAACAGAAGCCACTGCAATGAGAAGCCCACACACTGCAATGAAGAGTAGCCCCTGTTAGCTGCAACTAGAGAAAGCCCATGCGCAGCCGAAGACCCAAGACAGCCATAAATAAATAAATAAATAAAAGAAAAGAGGAAGAAGAGTGTTGCACAAGTAGGTAATTGTAAGAGTTCTGAAGTGTGAATGAGCATGGAAATGGTCCATAAATAATTACTGAGCACCTACTAGGTACCATGCAATGTGCTTGGGATACATTAATGAACAAAACAAAGATACTTGTTCTTATAGAACTTAGAGTCAATGGGTATGAAAAAGACAATGAAGAGACTAGTCTTACTGAGCTGAGCATCATCCTGGGAATTAGAGGGAAACAGTAGTGAATAAGTAGGTAGGGGACAGATCATGAGGGCTCTGAAAGACAGAGAAGCTCAAGGATATAAGATTTTTGGAGGAATGTGTCACATGTTAACAGCAGTATCTTAGGAAGATTAATTTGGCCATATCTTGAAGGATGAATTAGAGATGGGAAAAATGATAGACAGAAAGACTTGTTAGAAAGTGCATTTTATGAAGATTTAGATTAAGTGATGACACTGGAAATCGAGAGCTTTGCTCTACTCATTACCTTCTTTTTTCCTTCAGTCATTCCCCTGGCCTACAAATACAGTTTTGTATTGGCCTACAGATTTTTCCTAGGCCTACAAATACATCCAATTCTCTCCCATTCATAGTGAAAGATAAACATAAAGAATGAAAACTAAATAATAACATTACTCTCCAAGGGGCAAGTACTTCCCTAGCTACTAGCCCTCTACTTTCTCATCTCCACTTTCTTTTCATTCACTCCGGAACTCACTGCAACTTGGTTTTTGTCATGATACAGAAGAAGGAGTGGTTCATCTGCCAGGAGAAAGTGTACAGTTTAAGAACACTTCTTTAAAAAGGTAACATTTGAGTTGAGATTAAAAGGATGAAGAGGGGCTTCCCTGGTGGCGCAGTGGTTGACAGTCCGCCTGCCGATGCAAGGGACACGGGTTCGTGCCCCGGTCTGGGAGGATCCCACATGCTGCGGAGCGGCTGGGCCCGTGAGCCATGGCTGCTGGGCCTGCGCGTCCCGAGCCTGTGCTCTGCAACGGGAGAGGCCATAACAGTGAGAGGCCCGCGTACCGCAAAAAAATAAAATAAAATAAAATAAAAGGATGAAGAGGAGTTTGCCAAGTAAAGAAGTGGGGCTTTGCATGCATATTTTGTGTGAAGCAACTCTATCAAACACACGGGGAAGGTGTTCTGATTCTACTTCTAGGGCTTCGGTTCTGCCTCTAGGAGGTATGCTGAATAAAGCCTTTCTCATTTAAAATCCTTTCCACATTTGTTTCAATTCATCCTGGTATGAACAAGGCAGAAATTTCAGTCAGGTTGCTATTTTCATTTTGAAAGAATTTTTAAAAGTTTAGTTTACAAGTATGTAACCAGAGTGTCTCAGGTTTACAACCCCTGTTCCATACTGATACTGGTCTCTTCCAATAAATACACCATGAGCTCCTTGAAAGCAGGGACTAGGAGTTGTTTGTTTTTATACTTCTACTACCTAGCAGAGAGCCTGGAACTCAGTAGCTATTCAGTAAAATTGGGTGTATTGATAAAGGGGAAGAATATATGAGAGGCATTGTAAGAAAATATATGGAAGATAAAGGACAGGGATGAGTAAATGATGGCTTTTATGTTTTGAACATGGGTGATAAAGGGAGAAAAGAAGGTAGTAACAGTGACAGACAGTAGATAAGGCGAAGACAAGTTCTGATTTAGATGTATAAAATTGAGGGTGCCTAGGGTCTACCAAGTTGAAGTGTTGAAATGCAGTTGGAGACATAAACTGGTGTTTGGGAGAAGTCATGGCTAGAGGATCATATTTTTGGAATTATCCACATAAAAACTGCAGTTTAAGTCATGAGAAATAATCAACAATTTTTGAAGAAAAAGGAAAAAATATTAATTTTGTTAGGCACAGATATACACTGCTGAGAAAATCTTAAACTATGTAAACTATTAACAAGGCTTAGAATACATAAAGTTGAGATCTTTTAGAGCAATATGAATTCTTGTTTTCCCCCATGTCTACAATAGGCCCTGCTTTCTTAGTGCTAGATATTTCTAGCTCACGTATGAGGAGGGACAGGCTTTTGCAGATGGCTCAGGCAGACATTAACTACCATTCTCAAAGGAATTTTAACAAAAAAAAACTATCGTCAAAAGCTTTATCAATCTGCAAAGCTATTTTTATCCCTATATTTAAAACAATAAATTGTTTAAATGGCATTATAGTATTTTCATTTCTCCTTGTCTTTAGGGAAAATAGGAAAGGTTACTATTTCTAAGATATAGAAATATAGCATCTGAAATGGAGTCTGAAATAAAACTGTCATGCTCTGGAAGCTGTGTAATACAGCTGTCATATTAGAGAGAATATTTTTCTCCCTCAAATAAAAGAGATACTGTACATGAATATGAAACACAAAGAGGAATGGAGATAGAATTTTTTCAGTGATTAGGGATTTTACGCTAAAATTTTCACAGACGTGCTCCTGAAAAATTGTGTGTAAGCTAAATTTCTGTAAAGAAAGTAATTTTCTCTTTGATATACAATATGGATATTTTGAGATATTTCATCTCTCTGGGCCTCAGTTTTCTCATGTATAAAGTGAAGGGGCAGGATCAGATATCTTACGTTTGTTTTAGCTTTAGAATTCTATGACATTTTTTTCTGATTGATTTTCAACTGTTAATAGGTCACAAAACTCTTGCTTACCTCTTAGGACAAAAGTTAGAAACCTACACATAATATTTAATGACACCACAGGAGTTTCTACTTAAAGAGATTCAGGAATGATTCTAATTGTGAGGCTTAGTAAAGTATTATTCATAAAGCATGACATGCTTATATAAACTTGGATCAATAAGAACTTATGCCTTTCAAAGACAAGTAGCTGGGAAACATTTCATAGTTTAAAGTGGTTTGAAGTGAGGGTGGAAGAAATGGAGGCGGTAAGTGAAGAATTCTCATAGTGATTTAAGGATCAAAAACAAGGTCAACATGGCAACGTGTTGGGGGGAGTGGTGGTGCTGGTGCTACTCTATACGATTTTCTAAAAGATTCTGGAAATAATTTTCCATATAAAACCAGAACCTGACAGATTTCCTGGGTTGAGGTAAACAAGATGGAAATGTTAAACATGAGAGTGGCTCCATTCAGCTGAGCTCCCAAAAGGTAGAACTTGCGATACCTTCCTTCTGGAATGCGACAGAGCTGCTATTTCACATAGAACTTTACGGTCAGCTTTCAATGGCAGCAGAAATGCAGGAAGTAGAACCAGCTGGTGACTACGAGGTATTTTAGTCAAACTGATAGTCCCATCTCAAATTCTACCTTTCCAAGGTACAGCCTTTAATTGAACTGGGTTACTGACTTCATCACCCTTCTCTCTCACTCTTATTCTTTTCCTTATACATAGAAGGAAATTTTTGTTCATGTGTTCCTTGTCACTTGGGAAATTCCCCCATCACTCCCCTCACTATATAACCAAAGTCAAGTAAACAGCCGAAATACTCTCTGGCTGGAAGCTTCAGTAAATCCTGACGGGAGAAAGTCTAGAGATCTACCTCTCTCGTCCTTATCGCTGTACAAAGGACAAGGCTGGTGAGATCTCTAATGCGCTTGTGGTATTAACTGTTATTACTATGACTAATATCTGGTGGAATGATCAGCTAATATCATGTATCAGCCAACCACTGTTATCTGATATATAATCGAGATACCTAAAGTAAAGGGAAATTCAAAATTTTAGTTGTGAAGAAATAAGACTTTAAAATTGAAGGATACTTACTTGTCTCTAATCTCTAATCATTTATTGTAACAAACAACAAACCATTCCAGACAATTCTTATAAGAATTGTCTTATAAGAATATAGATACAGAAGTTTCAATGTTAATAATGTACTCAGCTGTATTTCAAACTTCTCTCACATAAATCAAGAGATTCTGATTTTAATGAGATCAGAAAGGTTATGTATATGTCACAACCAGGCTAAAGCCAGAGATCATCAAGATGTACTTTAGGTTTATAACACACAATTTATAGAATATAAACTGATAAATCCAATGGATCATTTCCATGATGTTAAATTGGTTAGTACCCATTTCTTAAAAAAAATTTTCTTATTGAAAATGAAAGTATTTCAAAGGCAAACTAATTTTTGAATTCATTTCGGATCTGACTAGAGTTCTAGATTCCAAAATACAAATTGGGCATGAATCTAGTTTTGGGAATCTAGTTTTCCATAAGAGAGTATATGAATCAGTGGAAACCATTTAGTTTGTTCAAGAAAACACTTTATTAATCTTAAACTAATTCAAATATCTATTTGATAAGCGTAAAAGTTTAAAATATATTAATTAAATCAAGCCTGTCAGGACTCTTATCTATTCTTTGCTAGTGTTTGTTTTATTTAATTTCTGTAGAATTTAATAATAATCTATAATTCAGATAGACATATTTTGAAATAATTCCAGTTTAGTTGCTCATTTTGGCTTTTGCGGGAAATGAAGAAAGAAATAACCTTTAGCAATGATTCTCTAGGAGATGTGAGAATGCTGCAGATAAAAGCTGCCTTTTCTTTTTTCATTATGTATCTTTATTTGTTAAATTCTGTGTTAGCACCTGTACAAATTGGGTTAACAAACTGAATTTTTAGTAGTAGATTTATTTCTCATATAACAAGGCTTGTTTATTTATTTTGCATATTTTATAGGATATCCTGGGAGAATGGCTGAAAAAAACAGGACATTGATAGCCTGGGATTGTGAAAATCATTAGATTCACTGAATCCTGTATATATAACATGTGTGTCTGTTGTTGCTAGCCCTTCTGCAGAATTGTGCCAGAATCCATTTCTCTTTAAATGCCATGGAATGTCATTGATACCTGAAATGACATCCCTGAACTTTGAGGTTGCATAAGAAAGATCTCAGTGGAAGACCCCAGATATTCATTAGCAGGTTGGAATTGTGCTATCTGTGCCTATTACTCTTCATGATGAAAATATATTCTATAGACTTACCCATGAAAAAACACTGCTATTGGAGCTGTCTCAAATCAATACTGAACTAAATCAGCCTGCAAAGGAATAAAAACTGTCACCAGCATAACCTTCCTATCGACTGCAATGCAGATATGCTGATGTGTGTCAAAGCCTCGCCCTGATGTCTGTAGGGAAGTGTGCCGTGTCTCAGAGCAGTCCAGCTGCTGGCTTGGGCCAATTCTAAGTAGGATTCTCTACCCTAAATCATGACAATTATTATTTTCACCAAAGATGACAAGAATTCTTATTTATTTTCTTCTTTTTTGTTTTCCATCAAGAACTCCATCCCCAATACCCTCCTAACCCAAACTTCTAAACATCTCTTTTCCTTCCCAAGATCTAGCCCCTACCTCCACCCCACAAAATTGTTCTCAATACATTACACTCTAGAAAGCTAGTGCTCATTCAGTCGTTATTTGATTCTTGTCTGGCTCTGCATTTTTTCTGCCCTTGTTTCACTTGCTGTATTAAGAAGGCACTGCTCCATTCAGAACAGATGATGCACACTGAAGTATCTACATTCAGAAAAGTGGCATTTACTAATTTGATGATTTAGCATAAGACCCAGGGATTTCTATAACTCAGAGGAAGACAGATCTTTAATATGCAACTGTGAATTTTGATTTCTCATACTTCACAAAAAAAGGATAGTAGTAAATGTTTAAAAATATAACAAGATATGTAATATGTAAATGTTTCAAGCTTCAGACTGCTGCAGTGAAACAATTAGATTTTTTAAATGAGAAAAAACATGAAGGGTCAATGAGAAAAAGCAATAAACGCACACCATTAATATACATATTCCTGACCTGGAAATAAAGAATTACCCTTGAGTTATTTTGTTACATTTATTTATTTATACTCTTTCATTTAGCAAAGGATTTGAGATTTTGGTTCAGCCTACCCTTCCAAACAATTTTAATACATGTTTTTATCCCTTCCTGATACATTATTTCCATCTGCCAAAACAGTTTTCTGGTGCATTGAATTAAAGTACAGCCCCAACTTGGAACTGATAGACTGTAGGAAAGGAAATTTATATGCTAACTCTGGACTTGAGGGACTCTGTTTTAAACAACAGTTGAGAATGGAAAATGAACAGCATGGTTGTAAAGGGGGCAAGGCTGGGGCACTGCTGATCATCTCTTTCATCTGAACTGAAGACACATTCCCAGCCACCTGTCCTCATGTACCCTCAGTTAGCAAGATACTTTGAAAAGATGCAGTCCATACTACTATGAAATAAGGACTGTAAAAACCTCTCTACAACTGTAAAGCCCTTAACAAATTCAATTATCAAGTGCTTGGCATTTAGTAGGTGCTCAAAACAAATGTTTGCTGAATGAATAAAACAGTCAAAATTCTCTTAAAATGATGAGGAAAAAAGGAAAAGTAAAATTAAATGTTTTGTTTTAAATCATTGTCTTCTCTTGATTTTTCCCTAATCCCTACCAACATTTCGCTTCTTTACATTTATTCTCTTGAAGCAAAATTGCTCATATTTTCAAGTTATCAGCAAGGAGGACAGTGTGTCACTTTCAATTCCTGATGCTTTCCATGTTATATGACAATTATGTTTATATCATACTGACTCATATATTAATACCCTGTAATTATTACTTGAATCACTACATAAATTCTGAGTTGATTCAATAGGGTTACTTTTTACTGATTTCAAGAGAGAAAACATAAAGTATCAGTAGGAAACATAAGTTTTTTGAGTCCTAGATGAATTTCTCTACTTTATTTCTACACGAAAGGCCTTTGAAATTCCAGTGCTGTATGTTAGTACCACTGATTAAAAACTGCTCTCACAAAGCGGAACAAGCAGGGGAGGGATAGCCAGGGAGAGAGAGATTTATAAGAGGGCTGGCTGTTGGCAGTAAAGACAAGAGAAGAGACTCAGAGAGTGAGCAGGCTGAGATTGCTGAGTAGTGAAACAGGTGGTGATTTTGGTTCATGAAAGGAAAGTTAACTGGTCAAAAAGGTCAGACATAAATAACTATAACACAAGTAATTAGTATAAAAAATACAAACAAAAAACGCAGAAAATAAAATAACACTATAACCATAAATATGAAGGTCTTATTGTGGTTCCCGCCCCTCCCTCATGAAGAAACATTTCTGTTTAGCTTCAAAAATGAGTCATGAGAAAACTATATGCACATATCACATTAAGAATCACCCAAGGACCTGAGTAAAAACATAGATCCCAGGCGCCAACCCTCAGAGATTGATTTAGTAGATATGGGATGTTTGTGGAGCCTTTAATATGCATTTTCAACAAGTATTATAGAATACTTTGAAGACCATTCTTTAGATACATTGCCTCATAGGAAATAGAGTAAAACTCTGATTAACTGGAATTAACTTTTCGTTAATTCATTCAAAAATATTTATTGATTACTAGGTGTTATTTATTTATTGATAAGCCAGGCACAGTGATAGGTTTTGGGGATACAGTGGAGAACAAAAGATAAGTATAAAAGATATAAGTATATAATTATCAATATAACATATGCTATGAAGGAAAAGTAGGTAAAGCTAGCATGCCTGATGAATAAAGAGTTGTGGCTTAATGCTTTATTCAACTGAGAGTAAACCAGTAAAACCTAATTTGTGGTAATTACTTCAAGTAAATACATATATATTGAGAGCACACTATTTCTCCGGCATTGAATTAGGCCCTGGGGGTCCTTAACGTACCCACAAACTATCAGAGAAGAATGTATGTTATTATTTTATTTATTAAGAGGCTGTGATGCATCAGGAATTATCCTAAGCAACAAAAACACAAAAATCAGTAAGATGCAGTTCTTACTCTTCAGAAATTTACTTTAATAAAGGAAATGTAGGCAGCGATAGAGACCTTATTATGGAATTATGTAAAGGGTATTCCTAAAACTGGGAGAAATCTAAAGCACAGAAGAATAAGAAGGAAAGATACACTGATAGAAGAAGTTGATAAGGTAGGCAATGGAAAGATTTGTGCAGGGCCTTGCAGACCATGTTTAGAATTTTAAATTTTATTGTAAGGATAATGGGAAGAGTCTTGTCAAGATTTTTAGTTAAAAAAGATTATGCTGAGGGTGGGCCCAAATCCAATATGACTGGTGTCCTTATAAAAAGGGGAAATGTAGACATAGAGACAAACATGCACAGAGGGAAGATGATGTGAAGACATATAAAGGCAAGATGGCCATGTGACTGGAATGATGTATTTATAAGCCAAGGAACACTGGATTTTTTTTTTTTTTTCTTTTTTTTTTTTTTCGGTACGCGGGCCTCGCACTGTTGTGGCCTCTCCCGTTGCGGAGCACAGGCTCCGGACGTGCAGGCCCAGCAGCCATGGCTCACGGGCCTAGCCGCTCCGCGGCATGTGGGATCTTCCCGGACTGGGGCACGAACCCGCGTCCCCTGCATCTGCAGGCGGACTCTCAACCACTGTGCCACCAGGGAAGCCCGGAACACTGGATTTTTGGCAAACACCAGAAATTAGAAGAGATAAAGGATTCTCTCCTTCAGCCAACAGAGAGAGCTCGGCCCTGCCAACACCTTGATTTTGGATTTTTAGCTTCTAGAAGTGTGAGACAATAGATTACTGTTGTTTTAAGTTAAAAAAAAAATTTAAAAGATTATGCTAGCTGAAGTCTGAAGAAAGAGGAAGAAGAATGGATGCAGGAAATTGCAGGAAAGCAGATAAGAGATAATGGAAAACTTGACTAAAATGATGGTATCAGAAATAGAAGTGAATAGACTTGTGAACAGGTTTTTCTGATTAATTGAGTTTGGAAGGAGAGGCAGGAATCAAAGATGAATCTGCATACTGACCTGAACAAGTCAGGGAAGGAAATGGTGATCACTGGGGAAAAAAAAATAAATTCAGTCTTAGACATGCTGAATTAGAGGTTACCTGTGAAACACCCAAGTGGAGTGCAGAGCAGGCATCGGATGTTGGTCGCCTAGAGCTAACAAGAGAAGCTTGAGCAGGAGCTAATAACTGGAAGCCATGGTCACTGTTTGATGGAAGTATTCAAGACTGTCTAATATCCATCTCGTGAGGGAACAGAAGGAAGCTCACAAAGATCCCTGAGGAACGCTATATTTAATGACATGCAAGGGCAGGTGAAGACAGTGAAAGATACTGAGTGAAGGTAACAGAGAGGAAAGATGAAAACGAGGAGATTGGGGTGTACCAAAAATCCATGAAGGGTTATGTTTGAAAAAAAAGAGAGATCAAGTGAGATCAGGGACTGAAAAGAGTAATTTGTGACTTTTGTCAGGGGAATGGAGAAAGTGGAATACAAAGTGAAGTGAGGTTACCAGAGGAAAGGGATAGGGGAGAGCAAAATGAGTAAAGGGGATCAACTGTATGGTGACAGATGGAAATTAAACTTTTTTTTTTTTGCGGTACGCGGGCCTCTCACTGTTGTGGCCTCTCCCGTTGCAGAGCACAGGCTCCGGATGCGCAGGCTCAGCGGCCATGGCTCACGGGCCCAGTCGCTTCGCGGCATGTGGGATCTTCCCAGACCGGGGCATGAACCCGTGTCCCCTGCATCGGCAGGCGGACTCTCAGCCACTGCGCCACCAGGGAAGCCCCGGAAATTAAACTTTTGATGGTGAGCACACTGTAGTATACACAGAAGCTGAAATACAATGTTGTATACATGAAACTTACATAATGTTATAAACCAATGTTATTTAAAAAAAAAATGTCTTGGAAGGAATCACATGCACAAAAAATTTAAACCTGTGTTAAAATTTTTTAAAAAATGTATTTAAAAGCAAGCAACAAGCTGGAAAAGTATGTACCAAAGGTATCAAAATGTTAGTATTCTAACACTACACTACAAATCAATAAAAATGCCTTCCAGTAGAAAAATGGACAAAGAATTATCTGAAGACAATTCAGAGAAAAAGTATAATTGGTTAATAAACATAAGAAAAAATTTAAACTTGTTAGTAATAAAAGAAATGCATATGTAAATGAGATTTTAAAAACTTATCAAGTCAGCAAAAGAAGTTTAATTATAATGTCCAGTGTTGTGGAGGATATAGGGAACTATGCATTTTCATTTGCTGTTGTTGGAGGTTTAACTGGTTTAAAATTCTTTTTCTGGAAAACCACCAGCAATACATTAAATACCTTTAAAAAAAAAAGAGGTCACATAACTGCTTTTCCTTCTACCTTACTGTAAAAACATTTCAACTAATTTAAGAGCAGGTATATAGGTGATTGCATGAGTGTATATAAACATGCACTAGGGAAAGAAAAGAAAATTACAAAAGTGCTCAATGACTATAGAGTAAGATATGTTGTATATTAATATATACATTTCAATGAATAAGAGAGAAAAACACAACACACTACTGATAAAGTTAACTTGCTTTAAGTTATCTTCTGAGTTTCCTCAACTCTAAAATAGGGATAAAAATACTTACTTCAGAGATTTGTTTAGGAACAAATAAAATACTGTACCTGAGTACCTGAAAACTATAAATCATTGTAGTGTTATTTTTAAATTGTTCAAACTATAAAAAACAGTGGTGTTACTATCAAGATGAAACTTTGTAGACTAGTATTTATAACAGACTTTCAGAAGCTACTCCAACTTAAAGAATATAAATGTGTTTTTAAGTTTTCATGTACACTAAACTCATTTAATCTATACTTAAAGCATACCTGTAAATTGAGGATAATTCAATGAATGTTTTGCTTACTTTACGACAATAGTAAATGTAAACAGTTAACATTATATAAACAAAACAAAATTTAATTTACTTAATAAAATCCCAGACTAGCATTTGTGTTTATAAACAAGAATAATAATTCCTGCTTAGTCACAGTGCACATGCAACTAACTTATACCAGTCATCAATAAATTAATATGGTAATTAAAATTTAACAAAGAAATTGGTTAAAAAAATCCAGTGCTGGCCAGTCTTTCTCTAAAATATATTCAGTTTTCAAAAAACCCATTTTATTCTATTCATCAGTTACATACCTTTATATATATATATATATTACCCAGCCCCTCAATTAGCTGTGGTTAGAATCGTCAAGCAGTCTTAGCTATTTAAGGAAAAGTAGATGTGAAAGACGTTGGCACTAGATAAAATAATTCTTTTGGCAAGTTTGGGGATCAAAATAGTATTGAAACTAAGAGGTAAAGGTCAAAGTGAAATCTTAAACTGAAATTACTGAGGAAAAAATGCTTGAAAGATTCCTTTTTTGGCAAGCCAGCCTCCCTCTCCTTTACTACCCTTACTGTTTGTAGTGACTTCTAAATGTAAAGTGATAGTAATAAAGTTGACATAGCTGAGGGGAAATAGAAGAATACCAGAACATCTCTTCTTTTGTACAAATTACTTAGATACAGAAAACTTTCAGAAAATTTTTGCATAGTTTCAAAGTTGAAACATTTAACCTTTAGTTACTAAATGTGTGATAATGATTGTTACCATTTGTTTGACTGCTAATATTATTATGTATCAGATACTGAATTAGGTGCTTAACAATGCTGCAAAGTAGGAATTATTATAATTATGCTCACTTTTACAAACAGGAAACTAGAGAGGTTATGTGAACTATGCAAGATTATAAAACCAAAAAGGAACAGGGTTGAAATTTGAAACTAAGTTCATCTAATAGCAAAGCTCATGCTTTTTCTACTACAGTCGTCTGCTTCTGGGAATAAATATGATAGACACATGGATAAATTAAAAGTTAAGTGTAATTTTCTTCTCAGAGCTGTTTTCAAGCTTTGATTCTACAAGTCACAGAGTGCAGTTTATGTTTAAATTTACAAAAGGGATTTTTTAATCTGTTATAGAATCTAACAGAATATACAGTACGTAAATCTGAACTGTGATTATCCTAAACTTAATGAATATGCTTTTGTAAGGCATACATACATAATTTTTTGTATCTACTTTCTATTATTCTAACATTTAAATCTGAACAAAGAAGACTTCAAATAAACAATACTAGGATGGAAAAGAGGGAAAAAATTTGAGGTAAAATGTTAAAACAGGTAAAAATATTTTATATAAAGAATGGGTATAAAAACTTAGACGACATAGATACCTTAAAAAGGATTGTAATAAAATCAGCATAGATAATAGATAATTTTCAAACATGAACTTATAAAAAGTGACTCAGAAGAATGGATAATCAAATATCTCCCTGGTTAAAAGGCATCAGACTCAGGTGGTTTTATAGACAAGTTTAACTCAATCTATAAGAAACAGATAATTCCTCTTATACAAACTGATTAGACAGTCAATAAAGGGAAAGAGAAATAAAATCTTAAGATCAAATACTAACAAGGACAGACAGGAAAAGAAAATTATAGATTTATCTCACCTATGAGCATAGATGCAGAAAGTCAATACTAGCAAATACTAGCAAATTGAATATAGTCAGTATTACTTTTTTGTAGAGACCTAGTAGACTTTATCTCAAAAATGCAAGGACCATGCAATATCAAAAATTTTAATAATGTAAACATTATCAGATTAAAGGAGGAAAAAAGATGATCCTAATCAATCCTTAATAGAATATGAATTTGATAAAATTCAACACTCATTCAAGTACTCTTAATAATATTGAAGAAGAAGGGAAATTCATTACTCAGAGTATTAATTTAAAAAAAATATCAGGGCTTCCCTGGTGGCGCAGTGGTTGAGAGTACGCCTGCCGATGCAGGGGACACGGGTTTGTGCCCCGGTCCAGGAGGATCCCGCATGCTGCAGAGCGGCTAGGCCCATGAGCCATGGCCACTGAGCCTGCGCGTCCAGAGCCTGTGCTCCGCAACGGGAGAGGCCACAACAGTGAGAGGCCCGCGTATCGTAAAAAAAAAAAAAAAAAAAAAATCAAACTTAATGGTTCAATTAGAAGGATTTTCATTAAATTCAGGTACAAAGAAATCTACCTGCTCTCATCACTTTTATTTTACTTTACTAGAGGTCCTATGCAATGCAATAAGACACACATACACATAAAATCAGAGATATAATAATAAAAGTAGTAACTAGCAAGAGATAAATGTATTCATATGTATAGTTGATTGAATTAGCCGCATAAACATCCAAGAGACTCTACAATCTACTAGATTTAAAAAGCGAATCAATTCCAAAACACTTGGTATTTACCCAAAGGAACTGACAACTTATGTCCAAACAAAAATTACACATAGATGTTAATAGCAGCATTATTTATAATAACTAAAACTTAGAAGCAACCAAGATGTCATTCAGTAGGTGAATCGTTAAATAAACTGTGGTACAACCAATGGACTATTATTCAGCACTAAAAAATGAGCTATCAAGACATGGAGGAAACAACTATATGACATTCTGGAAAAGGCAAAACTATGGAGATAATAAAAAGATCAGTGTTTGTATCCTAGTGGTTGAGGGCGAAGGGGGATGAATAGGTAGAGCATAGTGGAATTTTAGGGCATTTATACTATAATGATGCATACATGTCATTTATATATTTGTTCAACCCCACAGAATGTACAATACCAAGAGTGAACCCTAATGTAAACCTTGGACTTTGGGTGATGATACTGTGTTAATGTAGGTTCATCAATTGTAACAAATGTTCCACTCTGTGGGGGATGTAGATAATGGGGAGGCTATGCATGTGTGGGGCAGGGAGTATATGGGAAATCTCTGCACTTTCCACTCAATTTTGCTATAAACTTAAAATTGCTTTAAAAAATAAAGTCTATTTTAAAAAAATCAAATGAGTTTGCTAACTATAAAATAAATGTAAAATAAACTAAAATGAAGCAGGAATAATCAACCAGGAAACATAATAGCTTAAAAGATATTATTCATAAAACTAACAAAATAATGTACTTATTTTTCTTATGGACATCTAATAGAAATCTCTAAATCCACGTGTTCAAAAGTGAGCACTTGATTTTTACCTTCCAACCTGCTCCTCCTATGGTCTTCCTTACATCAGCAAATGAGAACAGCCAAAACACCATCCTTCTAGCCTCAGTCAAAAACTTTGGATTCATCTGTGATTACTCTCTCTTTCGTACCTCACATTCAATGAGTCAGCAAAATCTGTTGGTTCTGTTTTCAAAATATACTTACTACTGTAACAGGGAAGAACAAATCTGACTCCATATTGGATCTGTTTCTTTTACTTTAACCTTTGTATTCTATTGCTTTTGCTGCAAGTTAAGAATGTTGCCTATAGCCTGAAATAAACAGGATAGCCCATTTTCAAGGCTCTGATCTTTAAAGGTATAACACTTTTTCCATTCACATAGAGATAAAAAGTTGCAGAACAGAGAATAACCTTTGTCTTGTTGGAGGTTTACAGGAACATCATGACCTGACCTATGTGGACAGCGGTAAGAACAAAGGATTCCGACATCAAGAAGTTTGCAACAACCAACAACATTACCTCCCTTTTTAATATAAAAGAAGCCTGAATTCTAACTTGGGTAAGATGGTTCTTTGGGACATTAGTCCACCATCTTCTTGGTCAGCTGGCTTTCTGCATAAAGCCACTATCCCTTGTTCCAACAACTTGTCTCTCGATTTATTGGCCTGTTGTACGGGAGCAGTATGAGCTTGGACTCAGTAACACTACTTCTCATCACCTCTACTGCTACCCCTTGGTTCTAAGCCATCATAGCTTCGTCCTTGGTCTCCTCTTTTACCTCTGTCCCTCCTATTGTCTATTTCATGTATAGTAGCCAAAGTAATCCTTTTACATGTAAGTCTGATCCTGTCACCACTCTGCTTAAAATCTTCCAATGGCTTCTCATCTCATTTGGTATAAAGCCAAAGTATTAAGGTTACACAAGATCTGAACCACTGATCTCTGTAAATTTATGGCTTCCACACTCCTCTTCACTCATTCCATTCTATATATAGTATCCTTACTGTTCCCCTTACAAAGTATGTTACTACCTTGCACTTGCAAGATGGAATATTTTTTTCTCAAGAAATGTATATAACTCACTCTCTCACTTCCTTTAAGTTCTCTTCTCAAATGTTTCCTTATCAGCTAGGTTTTCTTTGAGTCCCCCACATAAAATAGCAACTCTTCTCTAATGCTCTCCAGAATCCTCCTCCTTGGCATTCTCTATTGCCCTTCTTCTTCATCTTCTCCTTTTAAAAATTGAAATATAGCTGGCATACAATATTATATTAGATTTATGTGTACTAGACAGTGATTTGACATTTGCAGACATTATGAAATGATCACCACCATAAGTCTACTAACCATCTATCCCTATACAAAGTGATAACAATATTATTGACCATATTACTCATGCTGTGTATTACATCCCATGGCTTACTTATTTTATAACTGGAGGTCTGTATCTTTTCATCTTCTTCACCTATTTCACACACACCCCTCTGCCATCTCCTTCTCCTCAGGCAATCACCTGTTTGTTCTCTGTATTTATGAGTCTGGTTTCATTTTGTTTTGTTATTTGTTTGTTTTGTCTTTTAGATTCAACATACAAGCGAGATCATGTGATATCTGTCTTTCTCTGTCTGACTTATTTCACTTACCAAAATAACCTCAAGCTTCATCCATGTTGCTGCAAATGGCAAGATTTCATTCTTTTTTATGGCTGAATAGTACTCTATGTGTGTGTTTAAGTATATACCACATTGTCTTTATTGATTTATCTATTGATGGGACACTTAGGTTGCTTCCATATCTTGGCTATTATAAATATTGCTGTTATGAACAATGGTGTGTAGATATCTTTTCAAATTAATTTTGTTTTCTTTGAGTAAATACCCAGAAGTGAAACTGCTAAATCATATGGCAGTTATATTTTTAATTTTTTGAGGAACAATTTATATGGTTTTACATAGTGGCTGAACCAATTTACAATCCCACCAACTGTGCGTGCAGGTCCCCTTTTCTCCACGTCCTTGCCAACAATTATCTGTTGTCTTTCTGACGACAGCAATTCTAACAGGTGTGAGTGGGTATTGAATTGTGGTTTTAATTTGCATTTCCCTGATGATTAGTCATGTTGATATGTATCTGTTGGCCATCTGTATGTCTTCTTTGGAAAAATGTCTATTCAGGTCCCCTGCCCATTTCTTAATTGGGTTTTTGTTTTTTTGATGTTGAGTTGTATGAGTTCTTTGTATATTTTGGATATTAACCTCTTACTGAATATATGGTTTGCAAATATCTTCTCCCATTTATTAGGTTGTCTTTTCGTCCTGTTGATAGTTTTCTTTGCTGTACAAAAGCTTTTAAGTTTGATGTAGTCCCATTTGTTTATCCTTATTCTTCTTTACTTTCCTCTATGGCACCTAAAGGCCACTAAATGTCCAACAATACATGAATGGATAAAAAAAGTGTGGTGTATATGTATACAACGGAATATTACTCAGCCATTAAGAAAAAAAGAAATCTTGCCATTTGTGACAACATGGTTGATCCAGAGAATATTATGCTAAGTGAAATAAGTAGGACAGAGAAAGACAAGTACCACATGATCTCACTTATATGTGGAATCTAAAAAACACACTAATTGTTTACCTTTTTTGCTTATTGTCTGTATATCCTCCACTAAATGCAAATTCTATGAGGACAGGTACTCTTTTTTCACTGCTTTAGCCCCAGTAACTAGAATGGTATCTGTTTTACCGTATGTATTCAGACATATTGTTGAAAAATAATGCATTGGTTTTTATACTATTCAGTATATTTTTTTTTATGGTTGAAATATATCATAAAAAAATGAAATAAATTCTAAAGAAAAGTAAACTAAAACTTGAATATCCTTCAGATAGCAACATTTCATGTAAATAGTGTAGTATATTCTTCTCTTCCATTCTTAGTATTGTTGATGGGGATAATATATCTGACTTATGAGTACACAGAAAAGTCAGTTGTTTTAAAAAATTATTTATGTATTTATTATACAGCAGGTTCTTATTAGTTATCTATTTTATACTTATGAAAAGTTAGTTTTATATCACAAAGTTTTAGCAAATTGACCCAGAACTCTGAGACTTACCATAATTAGGAATATATAAAGTGACTTGGGGTTTAGTGACATTCAAACAAAAATTTAGTGACATTTTAAACAAAAATCTCATTTCAGACGAGGGTGTAAGGGAAAAGGTTTAAAACCACTTAAATTTAAAATGAACAGTGACTTTTCCTAGTAAAATTTTACTTTATCACAAAATGAAAGTCTCACATTACTTGAGTTGTCAATATTCTTATTTTGAGCTTTTAAAATCAACTACTCAATCTTTTTGTTTCACTCAGGAGTTAAAATGTAGTGGACAAATAGCATAGAACATGAGTGACGTCAGTGAGAATGGCAGAGTAGGGATCTCAGAAAAGCTGCTCCTCCAAAACATAATGAGAATACTGGCAAAGATTATCAAAATGAACTTGTTAGAATTCTGAAAATTAAACAAAGGTCTGCAGCAATGTATGGAGTACAGTCAAAAGAAATACCTCTATTTCAGTAAGAATGTGAGTTCTGTGGTGCTTTAGTTTGCCCTACTCTCATTTCCTTCTCCTCAGCTCCACCTTAAAAACCAACAGTCTCACAAACCAGAAGTCTAGCAACCACTGGACAGGACAGAGTGGTTTTAGAGCTCCCAAAAAGTATCATTTCAGGGAATTATGATTACTTGACATGTCTTCCAGTTCCCTAGAAACCTCTCCTCACAGTGTTTGCCTTTATTTGACCTGACTCAGAACCCTCTCTGTTCAAAGAGACTTTTCTCTGGAGGTATCTGTCAAAAAGAGTCAGCAGCAATTGTTTAATATTGTAGCTGTCTGAGGTAGCCATAACAGTTGGAGCAAAGAAGAAGCTGACAATAAAAATTAAAAACTAAAATTAAAAGCTGGGGAACACAATGTCCATAGGGGTATGTGAAAGTGCTAACAGGATCCTGGGAATCTAGAACTCTGTCAATGCGAACATAGGATGTTTGGATGCTCAGGAAAGACCTGAGAAGCCCTTAAGCTCTCACCTTTGGTTGACCTCAAGACCTGAAATAGTTGTATGAATACAATCACATATTAGAAGATAGCTATGTTAAAAAGACATAAGTGGGGCTTCCCTGGTGGCACAGTGGTTGAGAGTCCGCCTGCCGATGCAGGGGACGCGGGTTTGTGCCCCAGTCCGGGAGGATCCCGCATGCCGCGGAGCGGCTGGGCCCATGCGCTACGGCCGCTGAGCCTGCGCGTCTGGAGCCTGTGCTCTGCGACGGGAGAGGCCACAACAGTGAGAGGCCCGCATACCGTTAAAAAAAAAAAAAAAAAAAGACATAAGTGATAATAGTATATGAACAATACTGATACTTAAGTATACTAATATAACATCCATCTTCTTTTAGAGTTTATGAATTAAATCAGCAATTACATACCAGATCTGTTTTTGGAGGATCTGGACACTCAGTGGAGAAATAAGGTGTTGAACTTCTGACTCCACTGCTATCAGAAGTTGGCTTTGGAGGTTGAGCATGCTGTCTGTAAGTAGCACTTTTAGGAGTCCAACAAAACAGGTTGATTGATTCTCGCACACAACGTTCAATGTCAATTTCTAGATAGAAAAATTAAAAAAAAAGCAAACATAGAATTTGGATTGCTCTATTTATGTAAAAACCACAATTTTTCCTAAATACATATACACAAATATGGCTAAGATGATAACTAATTAGAAAAGATGACAGTAAAAAAGTAATCTAGATACTAATCAGCATATTTATGATTGGAATGGTAGAGGGTATCTGGTATTACTATGTAGATACATATACACATATATTTACATTTGTAAATATATACATACATTTTTATGTGTGATTTTTGGGTATTATTATCTACATATAGATACACATACATATAGTATATGTGTTTATATATTTCAGTGTATCACTATTTAAACATTTAAATATAACACATTTCCTTATTAGAGAATCTTAACTTTGATAATATTTTCACTTTCTCAAATTAAAGGTTGGGTAGAAGGAAGGCTAGAATTTGGGAGTGGGCAAACAAAAGATTCAGAAGTTAATAGACATACTTTAAGTAAAGTGTAATGAAAGTTTCATTTCCATATATTAAAGATGATATAAAATAATCAGGGCAAAACTAATTAAAATCTCAGTTCAGCATTTCTCCCCTTTTTAAAAAAGAATTTCTTGATTTAACTGCAAAAAAGTATAAGTGGGGCTTCCCTGGTGGTGCAGTGGTTGAGAGTCCGCCTGCCGATGCAGGGGACACGGGTTCGTGCCCCAGTCCGGGAAGATCCCACATGCCGCAGAGCGGCTGGGCCCGTGAGCCATGGCCGCTGAGCCTGCGCGTCCGGAGCCTGTGCTCCGCAACGGGAGAGGCCACGACAGTGAGAGGCCCGCATAGCACACACAAAAAAAGTATGTGAGGTTTCATATAGACAGAAATTAAATGTACTCAATTAAAATAATAAAAAATACTTCCATAGAAGATTTCCCCTTCTTTCTCAGATTTGAAAGAAATTTAAACATCTTTGATACAGAGGTAATATACACAGGAAAGTTATTACAATGCCAAATTATTGTTTGTGTGTTTTGATAGGACTGTAACTCTTTAGGAGGTTAATATTCCTGATGGAGAGTAAGCTGTTACTCTACAGGGAAAGTGGAGCTATGATAGAAAAGCAGTAGAAATTCAAGAAGTTTACTAGGATGAAGGAGTTTATTAGCATGGACTAGCTTTTCCATTTCTATATTTGTAATATTAGTAAATGGCAGATATTATCATTTCCTCTGCAAAAGTCCAAGTGTGTCAGTTCAGATAAGCAATGAAGAAAAATATATTACATTCCTTACAAAGGGGTAAGGTCCCTATTTCTCTTTTTGAAATGAAGAGCTTATATATAAGGGGAAAAGGAAATAGACATTTAAGTTGATCCTGTGAATGGTGCATGAATCAGGCACTTATAGAATTATCTGCTTTTATAAGGTGGAAAACCCTTAGAGGAGGGCAGGGAAATGGACACTTAATGAGCATCTACTGTGTGACAGGTGTTGTATACTTTCACATAGCCCATTTAATTCTTACAGTGATTATTATAGACAGGTACTGCACTCCCCTCATTTCTGCTGAAGATGAAGAAACTAAGACATAAACAAGCTAAGTGACTGAATGTGTTAAGTGTTTTTATTACGAGTAGAATATCTGAAGTTACTAAAGGGTTATAAGGCATCTTTCATTTCCCAATTTATTTAGATTTGGGAAACAACAGCCAGCAGGTCTAGAAAGACCAGTTACTCAATTAAACATTCCTTTATCTGCTATTAGTGATGTTTGCCAACTTCACAGTTGGTTACTTCCATGGCTGCACAAAAAGGTCAGATTTCATCACCCCCATATGTTATTCCTAACATAAAATCTATGAAACAGAGTTAAACATGTTTTGAGGAATGGACCTATTTATTTGAGAAACTGTCAATACAGTGAAATGCATTCTTTTAAAAAGTTCTGTAATATTGTCAACTTGATATTCCACAAAGAGAAGAATACAGACACCAATGAGAAGAAAAATAAAAGTTCAAGATACGTTCCTCTACTCCACTTAAGATGGAAGAGATGTGCTCAATTCATTTTAGAACATTTCCAATTAATACGGTTAAGATAAAAATTTGCAGCTAAAGAGAGAAAACTTCGTCACCTTAAAAAAGTTTATCCACTTCACACTGTTTAATCTCCAAAGGAAAAGAATTTTGGACCATAAATTTTGCATCTGCAGTGCTCAAATCAGTTTGACATATCTGTCACCCATTAAAAGCTTGAAAGTCAAGTTAATGATGCAGATCAGAGCTTGTAGTTCAGTCCTTAAATCACTGGCAATGGAAAAGTCGTTTGTATCTGGTTCCAGAACACCCTACCAATACCATAAAAGGTTTACAGTGAATCTTGAGAATTTACTGGCATCAACCCCGATTTGAGCTTGATTACTACTGGCAGATATCCCATTCTCCACTCACTTGACCCATGTCACCTTCTCCATCTCAAAATCCTTCCAAAGTACTTTATCATAACCAAAATATTATGAAAAGTACTTTATAAACTGTACCTTAAAATATGTAATTATTCTTTTAAAAATAATCTCTCATCCTAAAGCACTACTACTTTCTATCTTGCATTTTCATTTTGATACAATGCGTTTGTGAAAAAGTATGTACCCTGGATATGGTTTCTCAGTTTTGATTCCAAGCTCCATGAGGTACTTTGTGACTCAGAGAAATAATTTCTCTAAATCTCATTTTCTTTATCCTCATCCATTACTATTGTTTTCTCTCATAAATACGGAACTATTTTCAAAATGATAAAATGCAACTCATGATTCATTTGGGCAAGGGTAGGTAGAAAAGACAGCTTGCCTGAAGCCCTTCATTGTCTTGCTTTAATGACTATGAAATGCTTCCTAGATATAGTGAACAGCTGTTGACATGGCACTTCTCTTTACCATCATCTAATTCCCTTTGGTTCATCCCTAATTTGGGGGCTAAGATATTATTTTCTCTCTCTAGATTTACTGCATTATTTTGGTGGAACACATTTTCTAGTAATTTCTAGGAAAGGATGCACAGAAGGCAAATTACTTTGGAATTGTCTATTAATATATTTATTCTGCCTTTGACTGATAGTTAGGCTAGGCATAACATTCTAGGATTGATTTATTTTTCTACAGAGTTATGTAAGGCAAGGGTTCCATTGTCTTTCTTCTGAGAAATTTGATGCAATCTTGATTTGAGATCACTTGTACATGATTTTCCACCTATCTGTAAACTTTTAGGATCCCTGGTGTTCTGAAATTTCATAATGATACATGTAATTGTGTATCACTTAATTGATGGTCTTTTTGTAATCCTTCAGTTATAGAAAAAGTTATTGTTTGATGTCTGTAATAATTTCTTTCTCACTGTTTTTCCTCTTCTCTTTTCTTTCATAAGAAGAGTCCTGAACATCCTGTATAAATTTCCTAATAATTTTGCCTTTTCCTCTCACTTTCCATCTATATTTTGGTTCTATTCTCTGAGAGATTTCCTAAGCTTTATCATACACCTCTTTCATATAAAGCTCATTGCATTTCCACATCATTTTTAATTTCCAGTAAATCTTTTTTGTTGTTACTTAAAAATTTCTGATTTTTCATAGTTATCATATCTTCTCATAATTGTTTTTCTGAGGATAGTCCTTTATTCAGTTGGTGCTGTTCTGTGTTTTTTAGCTGGAGGCTTTCCCTAGAGGTTTGGTGATCGATGACTGCATATTTAAAAGAATAGCACTAAAAATCAGATTGGAAGTTTTGTGTATGTGGGTAGGGCTTCACTATAGGTAACCTGGGGACATGGTCATTTGTTAGAGGACCCCTATAAGTAAGGTATTTCTCTTTTTGGGAACTTTCCATCTCTCCAGAGGATAATTCTTTAATCTGTCTAAACTAACCTTTGCCAGCATTCTGGGAATTGACCATGGATGAGCCTGGGGATTGTAACTATGAACATTTCCTCACTCTGGCTCTCTGCTATGCTACTGACTCTGTGTCTCAAGTCTCTATGATTCTACTACTCCAAAAATGTACCTCCAAATTTACTGTATCTATGGTCATGTTTTGTAAAATTTGCAAAAGTAAAAATATCTAAACCACAATCAGTGAAAACTGTTGTCTTTACACCAATTTCCCCTCCATTACACTTCCTCTTGCGTTAGGCAACATAGTGGCTGTGGATACTTTGATATAACTAAGCTAAATTCAAGATATATTTATTATGGTTTAATGGGTATTCTACTGTTATTTGAAGTCACTCTGGGGTATTGACATAGATTTTTCTCCTTGACCAGAGTCTAGTCAGGCTCCTCTAAGCCTTTTCTTGACTATGCCTCAACCTTGGCCTATAAAGACTTGAACAAAACTCTTAACATAGTTTATAGCAATTCAATGTCACATCCCTCAGATTACCCTAACGCCCTATAAACGCCTGCCTGAGAAAAAACAAGGCTGCCAGAAGAATTTAGCATTTGTTCCAGTCAATACCTGAAGACAGGGTCCCTGTCTTCTAGCCTCTGTAGGAAGGTAGGAGCCTAACTTTGGTAAGTGTCAGTTAGCAAACACAGATATATTTCACATGGACCAATGCCCCCCTTCACACTTTTTATAATTTTTCACTTCCCTGAATCTTGTAGTCTCCTCCCTCCCTATTCCCTCATTCTCCCTTTAAAATGCCCAGGCACCTCTGTACAAATTGAAGTTGAGCTCAATTCATGCTGGACTATTATTGCAACAGTGTATTACTGACTAAGTAATTACAGTGTATTACTGTAAGCACAGTGGTAACCTGTGCTTACCACTTTAATGAGTGTCTGGCTTGTTTTTCTTTGACAGTATAGTAAAATTATTGCTAGCTCTAGGAATGACTTCCTGGAATACTCCCACCACCCACTATACAGGAGTAGAGGTCGTAATGCAGTGTGAATGTGTTCTAGCAGTAGAAGTTTATGGGCAGGCGAAACATAGTTGACATGTACATAGCTAAAACCAGACTGAAAAATTCTTCCAAATATTAAACATGTGAAACTGTAAGCAGAGAATTAGGTTCTCATTGATGCCTGATTAAAAGAGAAATATTCTCCTTCTAGAAATATACTTCAATAATGCTACATATACAGTTATAAGTGTACCATTAACTTTTTCTCTTTTTTTGATAGGAACCTCACAAAAAATAGCATTTCTGTATTTACAGAAAACAAACTTGTAGCACTAAAACAAACAGAAGTGACACCTGTGCTAAGTCATATGTTTTATGCATTACTACTATAAATAATAAAAAACAAATTTCAACCAACCCTGTCAGTGAAAAGACAGATTATCTATTTTTTCTATAGAAAATATTGCATAATTATTGTTATATGAAGAGATGATCAATGAATATGAAGCAAAAGAGGAGGAAAAATATAGAGGTATGTCAGACATTTAATGAATAAAAATATTATGCTATTTTTCTGTTTTGTAATTTGTTGTGATCTCTTTGCTCATGCTAAATATTCTTTTAATAGCCTAATTTTGTATTGTAATTTATAACCTCTCCTTAAAGAGGGGCATCTCCCCACACTGCATAAGCTTCAGGCCACAAAATCTAGATCTGCCCCTATCTTCCAGTCTTCTGCTAGGTGGCAGAGGAACAGACTCTTGGCTAAGAGGGTGGGAGCAAAGATTTGTAGGGGTGAATGAAATGAAACTATTCCTTATGCATACATACATTCAACTGTTCCTTCTCTGGTTTTCTGCCTCATTTTTTCTTTCACTTTCAATTTCTGAGACCTTTTGGTGCTCTGCATCAAGAACTGGCTTGCTTCTTTTTGGTATCCTCCTTTGCAGGAAGGTTTAATATTCTCTGATTTATTAAGTGAGTTACTACTGATGTAATTGCTTTCTATCTTCCAAATATTTGTTGACATTTCTTGTCTACTAGTGCTCTTTTTACACTCTCTTTGTTTTTAAAATTACTCTTTCTTCATTCCCTTACTGTCACTTTAGTGATGTTTCAGAAGGTAGCAGAGACAAACATGTATACAGTCTGTCATTCTTAATTGGAAAAGTTTCAAATTTTAAAGGCTGTGGTTCAAAAGGGGTGGGAATGAAGTTAGGAGATGGGCATGGTGAGCTTGATGTTTCACCCCCTTGGTCTAGCTCCAGGTCTGCAAATTAGCAGTTAAGATATTTGCTCAGAAAGCAGTATAATAACAATGCCACACTGCTAAGATTAACTCAGGAGGCAGCATGATCTGCGTTTGGATCAATTCAATTATTTACAAGTTGTATATCTTTGGTCAACTCATTTTTCTGCATCTCTTTTCTCAATCATAAAATAGGAATGATAATACTTAATTCCTGGACTGTTACGAGGTATAAATAAGATTATTCCAGCACACAGTAGGAACATAAGTATTTTACAGACAAATTTTTAGATACATAAAAAACATAAAAAATTTTAGCACTTCAACTAAAATTAAAAAAAGTATAAGCCTTAGATCCCACTAAGTCTGCCTTCTTGTTTTAAACCCAGTTGAAAAATAAGGAAGGGACTTCCCTGCTGGTCCAGTGGTTAGGACACCGTGCTTCCATTGCAGGGGCATGGGTTCGATCCCTGGTCAGGGAACTAAGATCCTGTATGCCATGTGGCATGGCCAAAAAAAAAAAAAAAAAAAAAAAGGAAAGAAAGAAAAATAGGCTAGTTTTCCACTTTGCAACTGATAGATTTCTCTTTAGAAAGAGATTGCCTTTTAAACAGTAGTCTTTTCTACTTTTCAAAATCCAAAGACTTAGGATATCATTCAGTGTTAAAAAGAAATGAGCTATCAAGCTACAAGCAGACATGGAGGAAAAAGTATGAATAGGCTGTATCCTCTATGATTCCTATTACATGACATTCTGGAAAAGGCAAAACTTTATAAGGACAGTAAAAAGATCACTGGTTGTCAAGGTTTCGGTGGGTGAGGGGAGCAGGAGAGGAGGAATGGATAGTTGAAGCACAGGGAATTTTTAGGGTGGTGAAACTGTTCTGTATAATACAGCAATGGTGAATACATGACATTATGCATTTATTGAAACCTACGGAACTCTACAATACAACCTTAATGTATACTATAGAATTCAATTAACAATAATGTAAGATACTAAGGCAAGATGTTAAAAATAGGAGAAATAATGAGCAGGGAAGAAGAGAAATACAGGAACTCTGTACTACCTGCTCAACTTTTCTGTAAATTGCTCTAAAAAAAGTATAGTCTATTAATTAAAAAAAACAAAAAACAGGGACACAGGAGTGACATCAGTAAAAATGGCACAGTAGATGTCTCCAAGGGCACTACTTTTTAAATAAGTTTTTTTTTTTTAAAGAACTACTGAAAGAAGTTAAAATTCTGTAATCATGTCAACATCCTTGTATTATAGTTGATTTATCTCTTGACTAGGGTAACAAATTATGACTTTTCATTCAAATGCAAAATAAACTTCATTGACAAAAAAATACTACCACTTAAAAAAAACCCTGTGCATTATACTGGACATTTACCAGACATTATGGATTTGCAAGAATTAGAGTATTAATAATTTATCCTAATTCTGTAATCACATGACAAAAGGGGTCACTGAAGCCATTTAGGAATAACTTGGCTTACACAAGACATTTAACATATTGGGCAATTTGACAGAAACATTTCCTTCCCCACTCTAAAATTCTCATCTGTACTTAACAATAGTATGATTATTGCTCCATACCACACTTTGAGATAATAAGCCCATGGTTGTCTTTGTGAGGCAGGTAGGGAATAAGTAGACAGGAGAACTGCTAAGGATAGAAAATAAATGATTTTGTATATCCAAACAACAACCATAAAACATGGCTTGCTTAAATGAAGGAAGATAAGTTGTAGAGATAATGTTTTACATTTAAAATGGGTTAAAATTTGTTAAAAGTCAAGTTTCTGTATGCTGTTCACTGACAAATGACTAACACAGGCAGAAAGAAAAGAAATGGCTATGGAGACCTTCAAGACGGCAGAGGAGTAAGACATGAAGATCACCTTGCTCCCCACAAATACACCATAAATACATCTACATGTGGAACAACTCCTACAGAACATCTACTGAACACTGGCAGAAGACCTCAGACTTCCCAAAAGCCAAGAAAATCCCCACACACTGGGGTAGGGCAAAAAAAAAAGAAAAAAACAGAGACGAAAGAATACGGACGGTACCTGCACCTCTGGGAGGGAGCTGTGAAGGAAGAAAGGTTTCCACACAATGGAAGCCCCTTCACAGGCAGAGACGGGGGGTGGCGGGGGGGCTTCGGAGCCACGGAGGAGAGTGCAGCAACAGGGGTGTGGAGGGCAAAGCGGAGAGATTCCCGCAAAGGGGATCGGTGCCGACCAGCACTCACCAGCCCGAGAGGCTTGTCTGCTCACCCACAGGGGTGGGTGGGGGCTGGGAGCTGAGGCTCAGGCTTCAGAGGTCAGACCCCAGGGAGAGGACTGGGGTTGGCTGTGTGAACACAGTCTGAAGGGGGCTAGTGTGCCACAGTTAGCCGGGAGGGAGTCCTGGAAAAGGTCTGGAGCTGCCGAAGAGGCAAGAGACCATTGTTTCAGGGTGCGCGAGGAGAGGGGATTCAGAGCACCGCCTAAATGAGCTCCAGAGACAGGCATGAGCCATGGCTATCAGTGCGGATACCAGAGACCAACATGAAATGCTAAGGCTGCTGCTGCAGCCACCAAGAAGCCCGTGTGCAAGCACAGGTCACTATCCACATCTCCCCTCCTGGGAGCCTGTGCAGCCCGCCAATGCCAGGGTCCCATGATCCAGGGACAATTTCCCTGGGAGAACACACAGAGCACCTCAGGCTGTTGCAACGTCATGTGGGTCTCTGCAGCTGCAGGCTTGCCCCGCATTCCGTACTCCTTCCTCCCCCCACGCCCGGCCTGAGTGAGCCAGAGCCCCCTAATCAGCTGCTCCTTTAACCCTGTCCTGTCTGGGTGGGAACAGACGCCCTCAGGCGACCTACACATAGAGGCGGGGCCAAATCCAAAGCTGAACCCCAGGAACTGTGTAAACAAAGAAAAGAAAGGGAAATCTCCCCAAGCAGCCTCAGGAGCAGCAGATTAAATCTCCACAGTCAACTTGATGTACCCTGCGTCTCTGGAATACCTGAGTAGACAACGAATCATCCCAAAATTGAGGTGGTGGACTTTGCGAGCAACTGTAGACTTGGGGTTTGTTGTCTGCAACTAATTTGTTTTTGATTTTTATGTTTATCTTAGCATAGCTTTTAGAGCTTATCATCATTGGTGGATTTGTTTATTGGTTTGGTTGCTCTCTTCCTCCTTTTGTTTTTAAATACAGATATACCTATATTTTTCCTTTTTCTCTTTTTGTGAGTGTGTATGTGTATGCTTCCTTGTATGACTTTGTCTGTTTAGCTTTGCTTTGACCATTTATCCTAGGGTTCTGTCTGTCCATTTTTTTTTTTTTTAACATCTTTATTGGGGTATAATTGCTTTACAATGGTGTGTTAGTTTCTGCTTTATAACAAAGTGAATCAGTCATACATAAACATATGTTCCCATATGTCTTCCCTGTTGCGTCTCCCTCCCTCCCACCCTCCCCATCCCACCCCTCCAGGCTGTCACAAAGCACCGAGCCAATATCCCTGTGCCATGCGGCTGCTTCCCACTACCTATCTACCTTACTGCGTTTGCTACTGTGTATATGCCCATGACTCTCTCTCGCCCTGTCACAGCTCACCCTTCCCCCTCCCCATAACCTCAAGTCCGTTCTCTAAGAGGTCTGCGTCTTTATTCCTGCTTTACCCCTAGGTTCTTCATGACATTTTTATCTTAAATTCCATATATATGTTAGCATACAGTATTTGTCTTTTTCTTTCTGACTTACTTCACTCTGTATAACAGACTCTAGGTCTATCCACCTCATTACAAATAGCTCAATTTCGTTTCTTTTTATGGCTGAGTAATATTCCATTGTATATATGTGCCACATCTTCTTTATCCATTCATCCGATGACGGGCACTTAGGTTGTTTCCATCTCCGGGCTATTGTAAATAGAGCTGCAATGAACATTTTAGTACATGACTCTTTTTGAATTTTGGTTTTCTCAGGGTATATGCCCAGTAGTGGGATTGCTGGGTCATATGGTAGCTCTGTTTGTAGTTTTTTAAGGAACCTCCATACTGTTCTCCATAGTGGCTGAACCAATTCACATTCCCACCAGCAGTGCAAGAGGTTCCCTTTTCTCCACACCCTCTCCAGCATTTATTGTTTCTAGATTTTTTGATGATGGCCATTCTGACTGGTGTGAGATGATATCTCATTGTAGTTTTGATTTGCATTTCTCTAATGATTAATGATGTTGAGCATTCTTTCATGCGTTTGTTGGCAGTCTGTATATCTTCTTTGGAGAAATGTCTATTTAGGTCTTCTGCCCATTTTTGGATTGGGTTGTTTGTTTTCTTGTTATTGAGCTGCATGAGCTGCTTGTAAATTTTGGAGATTAATCGTTTGTCGGTTGCTTCATTTGCAAATATTTTCTCCCATTCTGAGGCTTGTCTTTTGGTCTTGTTTATGGTTTCCTTTGCTGTGCAAAAGCTTTGAAGTTTCATTAGGTCCCATTTGTTTATTTTTGTTTTTATTTCCATTACTCTAGGAGGTGGGTCAGAAAGGATCTTGCTGTGATTTATGTCATAGAGTGTTCTGCCTATGTTTTCCTCTAAGAGTTTGATAGTTTCTGGCCTTACATTTAGGTCTTTAATCCATTTTGAGCTTATTTTTGTGTATGGTGTTAGGTAGTGATCTAATCTCATACTTTTACATGTACCTGTCCAGTTTTCCCAGCACCACTTATTGAAGAGGCTGTCCTTTCTCCATTGTACATTACTGCCACCTTTATCAAAGATAAGGTGTCCATATGTGCATGGGTTTATCTCTGAGCTTTCTATCCTGTTCCATTGATCTATCTTTCTGTTTTTGTGCCAGTACCATACCGTCTTGATGACTGTAGCTTTGTAGTATAGTCTGAAGTCAGGGAGCCTGATTCCTCCAGTTCCTTCTTTCATTCTCAAGATTGCTTTGGCTATTCGGGGTCTTTTGTGTTTCCATACAAATTGTGAAATTTTTTGTTCTAGTTCTGTGAAAAATGCCAGTGGTAGTTTGATAGGGATTGCATTGAATCTGTAGATTGCTTTGGGTAGTAGAGTCATTTTCACAATGTTGATTCTTCCAATCCAAGAACATGGTATATCTCTCCATCTATTTATATCATCTTTAATTTCTTTCATCAGTGTCTTATAATTTTCTGCATACAGGTCTTTTGTCTCCTTAGGTAGGTTTATTCCTAGGTATTTTATTCTTTTTGTTGCAATGGTAAATGGGAGTGTTTTCTTGATTTCACTTTCAGATTTTTTCATCATTAGTATATAGGAATGCCAGAGATTTCTGTGCATTAATTTTGTATCCTGCCGCTTTACCAAATTCATTGATTAGCTCTAGTAGTTTTCTGGTAGCATCTTTAGGGTTCTCTATGTATAGGATCATGTCATCTGCAAACAGTGACAGCTTTACTTCTTCTTTTCCAATTTGGATTCCTTTTATTTCCTTTTCTTCTCTGATTGCTGTGGCTAAAACTTCCAAAACAATGTTGAATAATAGTGGTGAGAGTGGGCAACCTTGTCTTGTTCCTGATCTTAGTGGAAATGCTTTCAGTTTTTCACCATTGAGGATGATGTTTGCTGTGGGCTTGTCATATATGGCCTTTATTATGTTGAGGAAAAGTTCCCTCTATGCCTACTTTCTGCAGGGTTTTTATCATAAATGGGTGTTGAATTTTGTCAAAAGCTTTCTCTGCATCTATTGAGATGATCATATGGTTTTTCTCCTTCAATTTGTTAATATGGTTTATCACATTGATAGATTTGCATATATTGAAGAATCCTTGCATTCCTGGAATAAACCCCACTTGATCATGGTGTATGATCCTTTTAATGTGCTGTTGGATTCTGTTTGCTAGTATTTTGTTGAGGATTTTTGCATCTATGTTCATCAGTGATATTGGCCTGTAGTTTTCTTTCTTTGTGACATCCTTGTCTGGTTTTGGTATCAAGGTGATGGTGGCCTCATAGAAGGAGTTAGGGAGTGGTCCTCCCTCTGCTATATTTTGGAAGAGTTTGAGAAGGATAGGTGTTAGCTCTTCTCTAAATGTTTCATAGAATTCGCCTGTGAAGCATTCTGGTCCTGGGCTTTTCTTTGTTGGAAGATTTTTAATCACAGTTTCAATTTCAGTGCTTGTGATTGGTCTGTTCATATTTTCTATTTCTTCCTGATTCAGTCTTGGCAGGTTGTGCATTTCTAAGAATTTGTCCATTTCTTCCAGATTGTCCATTTTATTGGCATAGAGTTGCTTGTAGTAATCTCTCATGATCTCTTTTATCTCTGCAGTGTCAGTTGTTACCTCTCCTTTTTCATTTCTAATTCTATTGATTTGAGTCTTCTCCCTTTTTTTCTTGATGAGTCTGGCTAGTGGTTTATCTATTTTGTTTATCTTCTCAAAGAACCAGCTTTTAGTTTTATTGATCTTTGCTATTGTTTCCTTCATTTCTTTTTCATTTATTTCTGATCTGATTTTTATGATTTCTTTCCTTCTGCTAGCTTTGGGGTTTTTTTGTTCTTCTTTCTCTAATTGCTTGAGGTGCAAGGTTAGGTTGTTTATTCGAGATGTTTCCTGCTTCTTAAGGTGGGCTTGTATTGCTATAAACTTCCCCCTTAGAACTGCTTTTGCTGCATCCCACAGGTTTTGGGTCGTTGTGTCTCCATTGTCATTTGTTTCTAGGTATTTTTTGATTTCCTCTTTGATTTCTTCAGTGATCTCTTCATTATTAAGTAGTGTATTGTTTAGCCTCCATGTGTTTGTATTTTTTACAGATCTTTTCCTGTAATTGATATCTAGTCTCATGGCGTTGTGGTCAGAAAAGATACTTGATACAATTTCAATTTTCTTAAATTTACCAAGGCTTGATTTGTGACCTAAGATATGATCTATCCTGGAGAATGTTCCATGAGCACTTGAGAAAAATGTGTATTCTGTTGTTTTTGGATGGAGTGTCCTATAAATATCAATTAAGTCCATCTTGTTTAATGTATCATTTAAAGCTTGTGTTTCCTTATTTATTTTCATTTTGGATGATCTGTCCATGGGTGAAAGTGGGGTGTTTAAGTCCCCTACTATGAATGTGTTACTGTCGATTTCCCCTTTTATGGCTGTTAATATTTGCCTTATGTATTGAGGTGCTCCTATGTTGGGTGCATAAATATTTACAATTGTTATACCTTCTTCTTGGATCGATCCCTTGATCATTATGTAGTGTCCTTCTTTGTCTCTTTTAATAGTCCTTATTTTAAAGTCTATTTTGTCTGATATGAGAATTGCTACTCCAGCTTTCTTTTGGCTTCCATTTGCATGGAATATCTTTTTCCATCCCCTTACTTTCAGTCTGTATGTGTCTCTAGGTCTGAAGTGGGTCTCTTGTAGACAGCATATATAAGGGTCTTGTTTTTGTATCCATTCAGCTAATCTGTGTCTTTTGGTGGGAGCATTTAGTCCATTTACATTTAAGGTAATTATCGATATGTATGTTCCTATTCCCATTTTCTAAATTGTTTTGGGTTCGTTATTATAGGTCTTTTCCTTCTCTTGTGTTTCTTGCCTAGAGAAGATCCTTTAGCATTTGTTGTAAAGCTGGTTTGGTGGTGCTGAACTCTCTCAGCTTTTGCTTGTCTGTAAAGGTTTTAATTTCTCCATCAAATCTGAATGAGATCCTTGCTGGGTAGAGTAGTCTTGGCTGCATGTTTTTCTCCTTCATCACTTTCAGTATGTCCTGCCACTCCCTTCTGGCTTGTAGGGTTTCTGCTGAGAGATCAGCTGTTAACCTTATGGGGATTCCCTTATGTGTTATTTGTTGTTTTTCCCTTGCTGCTTTTAATATGCTTTCTTTGTATTTAATTTTTGACAGTTTGATTAATATGTGTCTTGGTGTATTTCTCCTTGGATTTATCTTGTATGGGAGTCTCTGTGCTTCCTGGACTTGATTAACTATTTCCTTTCCCATATTAGGGAAATTTTCAACTATAATCTCTTCAAATATTTTCTCAGTCCCTTTCTTTTTCTCTTCTTCTTCTGGAACCCCTATAATTCGAATGTTGGTGCGTTTAATGTTGTCCCAGAGGTCTCTGAGACTGTCCTCAGTTCTTTTCATTCTTTTTTCTTTATTCTGCTCTGCAGTAGTTATTTCCACTATTTTATCTTCCAGGTCACTTATCCGTTCTTCTGCCTCAGTTATTCTGCTATTGATCCCATCTAGAGTACTTTTAATTTCATTTATTGTGTTGTTCATCGTTGCTTGTTTCATCTTTAGTTCTTCTAGGTCCTTGTTAACTGATTCTTGCATTTTGTCCAATCTATTGTCCATTCTATCTCCAAGATTTCGGATCAACCTTACTATCATTATTCTGAATTCTCTTTCAGGTAGACTGCCTATTTCCTCTTCATTTGTTAGGTCTTGTGCATTTTTATCTTGCTCCTTTATCTGCTGTGTGTTTTTCTGTCTTCTCATTTTGCTTATCTTACTGTGTTTGGGGTCTCCTTTTTGCAGGCTGCAGGTTTGTAGTTCCTCCTGTTTTTGATGTCTGTCTCCAGTGGCTAAGGTTGGTTCAGTGGGTTGTATAGGCTTCCTGGTGGAGGGGGCTAGTGCCTGTGTTGTGGTGGATGAGGCTGGATCTTGTCTCTCTAGTGGGCAGGTTCACGTCTGGTGGTGTGTTTGGGGGTGTCTGTGGCCTTATTATGATTTTAGGTAGCCTCTCTGCTAATGGGTGGGGTTGTGTTCCTGTTTTGCTAGTTGTTTGGCATAGGTTTTCCAGCACTGTGGCTTGCTGGTCGTTGAGTGAAGCTGGGTGCTGGTGTTAAGATGGAGGTCTCTGGGGGATTTTCGCCATTTGATATTATGTGGAGCTGGGAGGTCTCTTGTTGATCAGTGTCCTGAAGTTGGCTGTCCTACCTCAGAGGCAGAGCCCTGCCTCCTGGCTGGAGCACCAAAAGCTTTTCATCCACAGGCTCAGGATAAAAGGGAGAAAAAGTAGAGGGAATTAGTAGAAGTATGAGGAAAGAAAGAAGGAAAGGAGGGTAGGAAGGAAGGAAGAAAGAAAGAAAGAAGCAAAGAAGGAAAGAAGGCAAGAAGGAAAGAAAGGAGGGAGGGAGGGAGGGAGGAAGGAAGGAAGGAGGGAAAGAAGGAAAAAAGACAGAAAGAAAGAAGATACAGTAAAAATAAAATAAAGTATAATAAAGTTATTGAATTAAAAACTTCTTATTTAGAAAAAAAAAAAAAAGGGACGGAAAGAACCTTAGGACAAATGTTGGAAGCAAAGCTATACAGACAAAATCTTACACAGAAGCATACACATACACCCTCACTAAAAGAGGTAAATGGGGAAAAATCCTAAATCTTGCTGTCAGAGACCACCTCCTCAATTTGGGATGATTCGTTGTCTAAAGGAGGGAAGGAAGGATGGAAAGAAAGAAAGAACGAAGGTAAAGTATAATAAGGTTATTAAAATTAATTATTAAGAAAAAAAAATTAAAAAAAAAACATGGACGGATAGAACCCTAGGACAAATGGTGGAAGCAAGATTATACAGACAAGATCTCACACAGAAGGATACACATACACATTCACAAAAAGAGGAAAGGGGAAAAAATCATAGATCTTGCTCCTAAAGTCCACTTCCTTAATTTGGGATGATTGGTTGTCTATTCAGGTATTCCACAGATGCAGGGTACATCAAGTTGATTGTGGAGCTTTAATCTGCTGCTTCTGAGGCTGCTGGGAGAGATTTCCCTTTCTCTTCTTTGTTCTCACAGCTCCCAGGGCTAAGCTTTGGATTTGGCCCTGCCTCTGCGTGTAGGTCGCTGGAGGGCGTCTGTTTTTTGCTCAGACAGGATGGGGTTAAAAGAGCCGCTGATTGGGGGCTCTGGCGCACTCAGGCCGGCGGGGATCGAGGGGCACAGAGTGCGGGGCGGGCCTGCGGTGGCAAAGGCCGGCGTGACTTTGCACCAGCCTGAGGCGCGCTGTGCGCTCTCCCGGGGAAGTTGTCCCTGGATCCCGGGAACCCGGCAGTGGCGGGCTGCACAGGCTCCGCGGAAGAGGGGTGTGGAGAGTGACCTGTGCTCGCACACAGGCCCCTCAGTGGCGGCAGCAGCAGCCTTAACGTCTCCCGCCCGCCTCTGGGGTCCGCGCTTTTAGCCGCGGCTTGCGCCCGTCTCTGGATTCCGCGCTTTCAGCCGCGGCTCGCGCCCGTCTCTGGATTCCGCGCTTTCAGCCGCGGCTCGCGCCCGTCTCTGGATTCCGCGCTTTCAGCCGCGGCTCGCGCCCGTCTCTGGATTCCGCGCTTTCAGCCGCGGCTCGTGCCTGTCTCTGGGGTCCGCGCTTTCAGCCGCGGCTCGCGCCCGTCTCTGGGGTTCGCGCTTTTAGCCGCGGCTTGCGCCCGTCTCTGGAGTTCCTTTAAGCAGCGTTCTTAAACCCCTCTCCTCACGCCCCAGGAAACAAAGAGGGAAGGAAAAGTCTCCTGCCTCTTCTGCAGGTGCAGGCTTTTCCCCGGACTCCCTCCCGGCTAGCTGTGGTGCACTAACCCCTTCAGGCTATGTTCAAGCCGCCAACCCCAGTCCTCTCCCTGCGCTCCGGCCTCAGCTCGCAGCCCCGCCCGCCCCGGCGGGTGAGCAGACAAGCCTCTCGGGCTGGTGAGTGCCGGTCGGCACCGATCCTCTGTGCGGGAATCTCCCCGCTTTGCCCTCCGCACCCATTGCTGTGCTCTCCTCCGCAGCTTCGAAGCTCCCCCCTCCGCCTCCCGCAGTCTCCGCCCGCGAAGGGGCTTCCTAGAGTGTGGAAACTTTTCCTCCTTCACAGCTCCCTCCCACTGGTGCAGGTGCCGTCCCTATTATTTTGTCTCTGTTTTTTCTTTTGCCCTACCCAGGTACGTGGGGAGTTTCTTGCCTTTTGGGAGGTCTGAGGTCTTCTGCCAGCCTTCAGTAGGTGTTCTGTAGGAGTTGTTCCACGTGTAGATGTATTTCTGGTGTATCTGTGGGGAGGAAGGTGATCTCCGCGTCTTACTCTTCCGCCATCTTCCGCCTTCTCCCATTTTTTTTTTTTAAGTATAGTTTTTAGCGGTCGTTATCATTGGTGGATTTGTTTTTTCGTTTGGTTGCTCTCTTCTTTCTTCCTTTTTTTTTTTACTATAAATTTTTAATAATTTTAAAATATTTTTAATTATTTTATTTAATTATTTTTAATTATTTTATTTTACTTTATTTCATTTTATTTTTTTTCCTCCTTTCTTTTTTTCTTCTTTTTCTTCTAAGCCATGTGGCTGACAGGGTCTTGGTGCTCCAGCCAGGCGTCAGGCCTGTGCCTCTGAGGTAGGAGAACCAAGTACGGGACAGTGCTCCACTAGAGACAACCTGGCTCCATGTAATATCAAATGGTGAAGGCTCTCTCAGAGATCTCCATCTCAACGCTAAGACCCAGCTCCACTCAAAGACCAGTAAGCTACACTGCTGGACACTCTATGCCAAACAACAGGAACACAACCCCACCCATTAGCAGAAAGGCTGCCTAACATCATAATAAGGTCAAAGACACCCCAAAACACACCATCAGATGTGGCCCTGCCCACCAGAAACAAGATCCAGTCACATCCACCAGAACACAGGCACTAATCCCCTCCACCAGAAAGCTTACATAACCTACTGAACCAACCTAAGCACTGGGGGCAGACACCAAAAACAACAGGAACTATGGACCTGCAGCCTGAGCAAAGGGGACCCCAAACACAGTAAGTTAAGCAAAATGAGAAGACAGAAAAACACATAGCAGATGAAGGAGCAAGGTAAAAACCCACCAGACCAAACAAATGAAGAAGAAGTAGGCAGTCCACCTGAAAAAGAATTCAGAGTAATGATAGTAAACATGATCCAAAATCTTGGAAACAGAAAGGAGAAAATACAAGAAACGTTTAACAAGGACCTAGAAGAAATAAAGAGCAAAGAAACAATGATGAACAACACAATAAATGAAATTAAAAATTCTCTAGAAGGAATCAATAGCAGAATACCTGAGGCAGCAGAATGGAAGAGTGACCTGGAAGATAAAATAGTGGAAATAACTACTGCAGAGCAGAATAATGAAAAAAGAATGAAAAGAATTGAGGACAGTCTCAGAGACCTCTGGGACAACATTAAACGCACCAACATTTGAATTATAGGGGTCCCAGAAGAAGAAGAGAAAAAGAAAGGGACTGAGAAAATATTTGAAGGGATTATAGTTGAAAACTCCCCTAATATGGGAAAGGAAATAGTCAAGTGCAGGAAGCGCAGAGAGTCCCATACAGGAAAAATCCAAGGAGAAACACACCAAGACACGTATTAATCAAACTATGAAAAATTAAATACAAAGAAAAAATATTAAAAGCACCAAGGGAAAAACAACAAATAACACAAAAGGAAATCTCCATAAGGTTAACAGCTGATCTTTCAGCAGAAACTCTGCAAGCCAGAGGGAGTGGCAGGACATATTTAAAGTGATGAAGGAAAAAATCCTACAACCAAGATTACTCTACCCAGCAAGGATCTCATTCAGATTTGATGGAGAAATTAAAACCTTTACAGACAAGCAAAAGGTAACAGAATTCAGCACCACCAAACCAGCTTTACAACAAATGCAAAAAGAACTTCTTTAGGCAGGAAACAAAAGAGAAGGAAAAGACCTACAATAAAAAACCCAAAATAATTACGAAAATGGTAATAGGAACATACGTATCGATAATTACCTTAAATGTAAAGGGATTAAATGCTCCCACCAAAAGACATAGACTGGCTGAATGGATACAAAAACAAGACCAGTACATATGCTGTCTACAACACACCCACTTCAGACCTAGGGAAACATACAGACTGAAAGTGAGGGGATGGAAAAAGATATTCCATGCAAATGGAAATCAAAAGAAAGCTGGAGTAGCGAAACTCATATCAGAAAAAACAGACTTTAAAATAAAGACTATTACAAGAGACAAAGAAGGACACTACATAACGATCAAGGGATCAATCCAAGAAGAAGATATAACAATTGTAAATATTTATGCACCCAACAGAGGAGCACCTCAATACATAAGACAAATGTTAACAGCCATAAAAGGGGAAATCGACAGTAACACAATCAGAGTAGGGGACTTTAACACCCTACTTTCACAAAAGGACAGACCATCCAAAATGAAAATAAATAAGGAAACAAATGATACATTAAACAAGATGGACTTAATTGATATTTATAGGACATTCCATCCAAAAACAGCAGATTACACTTTCTTCTCAAGTGCGCATGGAATATTCTCCAGGACAGATCACATCTTGGGTCACAAATCAAGCCTTGGTAAATTTAAGAAAACTGAAATCATATCAAGTACCTTTTCCAACCACAATGCTATGAGACTAGATATCAATTACAGGAAAAAATCTGTAAAAAATACAAACACATGGAGGATAAACAATACATTACTTAATAAACAAGAGATCACTGAAGAAATAAAAGAAGAAATAAAAAAATACATAGAAACAAATGACAATGAAAACTCTACAACTGAAAACCTATGGGATGCAGCAAAAGCAGTTCTAACAGAGAAGTTTATAGCAATACACTCCTACCTCAAGAAACAAGAAACATCTCAAATAAAAAAACTAACCTTATACCTTACACTCTAAAGCAATCAGAGAAAGAAGAACGAAAAAACCCCAAAGTTAGCAGAAGGAAAGAAATCATAAAGATCAGATCAGTAATAAATGAAAAAGAATTGAAGGAAACAATAGCAAAGATCAATAAAACTAAAGACTGGTTCTTTGAGAAGATAAACAAAATTGATAAAGCACTAGCCAGACTCATCAAGAAAAAAAGGGAGAATACTCAACTCAAAAGAATAAGAAATGAAAAAGGAGAAGTAACAACTAATACTGCAGAAATGCAAAGGATCATGAGAGATTACTAAAAGCAAGTATAAGCCAATAAAATGGACAACGTCGAAGAAATGAACACATTCTTAGAAAAGCACAACCTTCTGAACCTGAACCAAGAAGAAATAGAAAAAATAAACAGAGCAATCACAAGCACTGAAATTGAGACTGTGATTAAAAATCTTCCAACAAACAAAAGCCCAGGACCAGATGGCTTCACAGGCAAATTCTATCGAACATTTAGAGAGGAGCTAACACCTATCCTTCTCAAAGTCTTCTAAAATATAGCTGAGGGAGGAACACTCCCAAACCCATTCTACGAGGCAAACATCATCCTGATACCAATACCAGACAAAGAAGTGACAAAGAAAGAAAACTACAGGCCAATATCACTGATGAACATAGATGCAAAAATTCTCAACAGAATACTAGCAAACAGAATCCAACAGCACATTAAAATGATCATACACCATAATCAAGGGAGGTTTATCCCAGGAATGCAAATATTCTTCAGTATATGCAAATCAATCAATGTGATAAACCATATTAACAATCTGAAGGTGAAAAACCATATGATCATCTCAATAGATGTAGAAAAAGCTTTCAACAAAATTCAGCACCCGTTTATGATAAAAAAAAAAACCTCCAGAAAGTAGGCATAGAGGGAACTTACCTCAACATAATAAAGGCCATAAATGACAAACCCACAGCCGATATCGTTCTCTATGGTGAAAAACTGAAACCATTTCCTCTAAGATCAGGAAAAAGACAAGGTTGCCCACTCTCACCACTATTTTTCAACATAGTTTTGGAAGTTTTAGCCACAGCAATCAGAGAAGAAAAAGAAAAAAATGGAATCCAAATTGGAAAAGAAGAAGTAATGCAGCCATTGTTTCAGATGACATGATACTATACATAGAGAATACTAAAGATGCTACCAGAAAACTACTAGAGCTAAGCAATGAATTTGGTAAAGTGGCAAGATACAAAATTAATCCACAGAAATCTCTTGCATTTCTATACACTAATGATGAAAAATCTGAAAGAGAATTTAAGGAAACACTCCCATTAATCACTGCAACAAAAAAGAATAAAATACCTAGTAACAAACCTACCTAAGGAGGCAAAAGACCTGTATGCAGGAAACTATAAGACACTGATGAATGAAATTAAAGATGATACAAACAGATGGAGAGATATACCATGTTCTTGCATTGGAAGAATCAACATTGTGCAAATGACTCTACTACCCAAAGCAATCTACAGATTCAATGCAATCCCTATCAAACTACCAATGGCATTTTTCACAGAATTAGAAAAAAAAATTGCACAATTTGTATGGAAACACAAAAGACCCTGAATAGCCAAAGCAATCTTGAGAAAGAAAAACGGAGCTGGAGGAATCAGGCTTCTGGACTTCAGAGTATACTACAAAGCTCCAGTAATCAAGACAGTATGGTACTGGCAAAAAAACAGAAATATAAATCAATGGAACAGGATAGAAAGCCCAGAGATAAACCCATGCACATATGGTCACCTTGTCTTTGACAAAGGAGGCAAGGGTATACAATGGAGAAAAGACAGCCCCTTCAATAAGCGGTGCTGGGAAAACTGGACAGCTACATGTAAAAGAATGAAATTAGAACATTCCGTAACAACATACACAAAATAAACTCAAAATGGATTAGAGACCTAAATGTAAGGCCAGATACTATAAAACTCTTAGAGGAAAACATAGGCAGAACACTCTATGACATAAATCACAGTAAGATCCTTTTTGACCCACCTCCTAGAGAAATGAAAATTAAAACAAAAATAAACAAATGGGATCTAATAACACTTAAAAGTTTTTGCAGAGCAAAAGAAACCATGAACAAGATGAAAAGACAACCCTCAGAATGGGAGAAAATATTTGCAAATGGAGCAACTTACAAAGGATTAATCTCAAAAATTTACAAGCAGCTCAATATCAGAAAAACAAACAACCCAATTGAAAAATGGGCCAAAGACCTAAATAGACATTTCTCCAAAGAATATACACAGATTGCCAACAAACACATGAAAGAATGCTCAACATCACTAATAATTAGAGAAATGCAAATCAAAACTATAATGAGGTATCACCTCATACCGTTCAGAATGGCTATTATCAAAAAGTCTACAAACAATAAATGCTGGAGAGGATGTGGAGAAAAGGGAACCCTCTTGCACTGTTGGTGGGAATGTAAATTGATACAGCCACTATGGAGAACAGTATGGAGGTTCCTTAAAAAACTAAAAATAGAACTACCATATGACCCAGCCATCCCACTAATGGGCATATACCCTGAGAAAACCATAATTCAAAAAGAGTCATGTACCACAATGTTCATTGCAGCTCTATTTACAATAGCCAGGACATGTAGGCAACCTAAGTGTCTACTGACAGATGAATGGATAAAGAAGATGTAGCACATATATCCAATGGATTATTACTCAGCCATAAAAAGAAATGAAATTGAGTTATTTGTAGTGAGGTGGATGGACCTAGAGTCTGTCATACAGAGTGCAGTCAGAAAAATAAATACCGTAGGCTAACACATATATATGGAATCTAAAAAAATAAATAAATAAAAATAAAATGGTTCTGAAGAACCTAGGGGCAGGACAGGAATAAAGATGCAGATGTAGAGAATGGACGTGAGGACACAGGGAGGTGGAAGGGTAAGGTGGGATGAAGCGAGAGTGTGGCATGGATTTTTATATACAACCAATTGTAAAATAGATAGCTGGTGGGAAGGAGTCGCATAGCACAGGGAGATAAGCTCAGTGCTTTGTGACCACCTAGAGGGGTGGAATAGGGAGGGCTGGAGGGAGCTGCAAGAGGGAGGAGATATGGGGATATAGGTATATGTATAGCTGATTCACACTGTTATACAGCAGAAAGTAACACACTATTGTAAAGCAATTATACTCCAATAAAGATGTTAAAGAAAAAAAAAATGAAATCGGTAGGGAGTTCCCTGGCAGTCCAGTGGTTAGGACTCCACGTTTCCACTGCAGGGGACAAGGTTAAATCCCTGGTCAGGGAACTAAGATAAAGCAAGCCACACGGCAAAAAAAAAAGCTAGTATTCTACATGAAGGTTTTCTCTAACAGTAAGTATTTTTATTATTGCAAATAAAATGATCTTCCTAAGATGTCAGAATTGACTTTCTGAAGTTACTAGATTGGACCATTTGAAGCTGCTGATACGGAACAATTTTGACCTACAAAGACCTACTTTTGTAAGCAAATAACATGTTCTCCTGTATAGTAAAAAGTACTGGATTTGGACTCCAAATGCCAGTTGCTAACTTAAATAATAATGAGTAATCTATAACCTCACTGTGTTTCAATTAGTTCAAGAGAATAATGGAGATAAAAACTACTTAATACTGTTGTAATAATTATACAAGGTAAAAAAATTTAAACAGCTTTATAAACTTTAAAAGTGATTCAATGTTCTTGTAACTAGCGATGATCTACATTGCCCAAATTTTCTATTCACAATTTATCTTTTGAAATAAACCTTACTATATGAGAATTAATAATGTACAAACTTAAGTTCAGGTATAAATATTTCTCCATGCCAGTGTGTCCATAAAGGCTACCCTACTGTTTATTTAATTGAACTGAACTAAAATTGAATTCTTAGTGTATTCAAGGTATGGTATTAAGTCCTGAGGGATCATAAAGATGAGTAACTGCTGAGAGATTTTGGAGTTTGGTCCAGTCAGAGTGAGAGTTCCTATTGAGCACCTTGGGTATTTAGTTAAGGACCTAGACATGCCATATTCTTAGACTAAATAAAACATTAAAAGAGACGTACTTTACAAATACAACCAAATTAATATGAACAAAAGAGCCCACCAGTTATTTAACTGTCTAGCAGAACAAATCTCAGCACTCTTTAAAGGAAGATGATAAAATCCAGACTCCTTAAAATGTACCTTTATCAATATCCACTATATAATAAATAACTAGATATGCAAAGCAGAAAAATGTCACCTATTATCAAGAGAAACAGAGTCCATAGAAACAGACCTACAAGATGATCCAGAATTGGAATTAGCAGACAAGGACTTTAAATAATTACTATAAATATGTTCAAGTTCTTAAAGGAGAATACAGTCAGAGGGAATGGACAGGGAAATGCAAACAACACAAAAGAGCCAAACTGAAATACTAGAACAGAAAAGTACGTTATCTGAAATCTACTGATAGGTCTTAAAATCAAGATAAATACAGAGAGCCCTGTACTGTAGCACAACACAGTCAACCTGCTAAAAACCAAAACTAAAGAGGAAACACAAGTCTAAAGGAAGGAATGAAGAGCAATGATAATGGGAAATATGGTGGTAAATATTGATATAAAAATCTATCTTTTTGCTTCTCTTAAGATGTTTAAAAGGCAATTAGCTATTTAAAGCTCAAATATCAATATTACACTGTGGAGTTTATTACAAATGGAGATGAAAAATATATAGCAAAAACAGTACAATATATGGCAAGTAAATGGAATAACACTGTTGCAAAGTTCTTACGTTTTCCATAAAGTTGTACAATATGAACTCTATGTAAAGTGTGATAAGTTAAGACATAGATCATAGACGGTAGAACAATAACTAAAAGATAATTCAAAAGGCAAAACTAAAAGTCAATAAAGGTATTAAGATGAAATGTTCAAACTATTTAATCAACCCAAAGAAGTCAGAAAAGGAAGAAGAGAAACACAGAGCAGATGCAACAACTAGAAGTAAACCCAACCATATGAATAAACATATCAAAAGCAAATGGACTGAATATTCTATTTGAAAGGAAATAAATATCAGACCGAGTAAACAGAGCAAGAAATAGTATATGCCTAATTATGTCTAACATATGTCTAGACAATTATAAGTCTGAACATGATAATTTTTAAATATACAATATTTAAATTTAAAGCCACAGTATATGTGTGTGTGTGTATATATATATATATATATACATATATATATATAAAGTTTTAAAATTATAGGTTGAAAATATATAAAAGATACCATATAAGGACTAAGCATAAGAAAGCTCATGTGATTATACTAATATCAGAAAAAGCAGAGTCCAAGATGAGGAGTATTACTGAGATAAAGAAGCACATTGCATAATGATAATAGACTCAATTCAAGATGACATAACAATACTAAGTTTATAGGCATTCCTTAAGAGAGCTTCAAAGTATAAAAGCAAAAGCTGATAGCATTAAGCTTGAAATAGACAAATCCACAGTCATAGTTGAGGAGTTTAATATCTCCCTCCTATAATTTACAGGACAAAGAGGGGAAAAGCCCAGTAAGAAGACTGAAACATTACTGTTGACCTATTTGACATTTATATAGCACTACACTTAAAAACTACATTATTTTAATGTGCACGTGGAATGTTTAATAAGATAAACAATCAGCTTACATAAAGTAAGCTTCAACAAGTTTTTAAAATGAAAATTTTGACCAAAAAAGTCACAAGGGAAATTAGTAAATATTTTTGAAACAATAATACTGAAAATACAGCATAACAAAATTTGTCAAATGTAGCTAAAGAAGTGCTCAGAGGCACTTATATTAGAAAAGATGAAAGTTATAATTCAATGATCTAAGTTTGGTCCTTAAGCAGCAAGAAAAAGAGAGTACACTAAATCCAAAGAGTAGATGAAAGGAAATAAAAGAAAAAAAAGAAGAGAAAGAAAAACAGAAATATTAGTGAAATTGATCAACCCTAGCAAGAATGATCAAGACTAGAAAAAAGCAAATTAGCAATATCAGGAAACAAAGGAGATATCACTACAGATGCATCAAACATTAAAAGGATACCAAGCAATATTATGAACAACTCTATGCAAATAAATTTGAAAGTAGATAAAGTATACAAACTCCTTGGAAAATTCAATTTACCAGAACCACAATTTGACACAAGAAGAAATAGGTAATCTGTGTAGTCACATATCTATACAGAAATTAATTCTTAATTAAAACATTCCCACAAAGAAAACTCCAGGTCGATATGGTTTCATTGGTAAAGTTTATCAAATATTTAAAGAAGAATTTCCAACAATCTTACACAGATTTATAATGAAGAGTGAAGAAAAGTGAATACTCCCAACTTGTTTTAAGAGTATAACCTTAAGTAATCCTCATACAACCCAGTATAATCCTGATACCAAAATCTGAGAAAGATATTATAAGGAAATTAAAAACCAGTATCTCATGCACACAGACATAAAATCCTTAATAAAATATTAGTTAAGTGTGGTAGGCTGAAAAATGCCCCCCCAAAAGACATAAATATCTTAAGCCTCAAAACCTATGGATGTTACCTCATATGGCAAAAGAACCTTGAAAATGTGATTAAGTTAAGGATCGTGAGATGGGGAGATCATGCTGAATTATCCAGCTGGACCTGATGCAATTATAAGTAATTGTATAAGAAGGAGCAGCAGTTCAGAGAGAGCAGGAAGAGATGTGACAATACTATGTACCTGGCTTTAAAGATGGAGGAGGGGCACAGACAAAAGAATGCAGGTGGTCCCTAGAAGTTGGCAAAAACGGAAATGGATTTTCCCTTCAGAGCCTCTAGAAGGAACCAGCCCTGGTGATACCTTGACTTTAGCCCAGTAAGGATGATTTTGGACTTCTGATCTCCAGAAGTATAAGATAATAAATATGTCTTGTTTTAAGCCACTTTGTGGTGATTTGTTACAGCAGCAATAGAAAACTAATACACAAAGGTATATCCTAGGGATTAACCCAGCAAGGTAAACTGTTTTTCTATTCACAATACTTCTGACATCAAATGTGTAGGGTGTTTCCTCACACCAAACAACCAATTCTCCAACTCTCTGGATACCAAATGAGCATGCTACAATTCAATTCAGTTCTGACACCAACTACTTGGAATTAGCACAGACCCTGCAGGTTAAGGGCTCAGTCTCACAAGACTGCCTCCATTTCAGATGCCAGTAACAACTCCAAGGATGTCATCTGTACTTCTGATCAATTGTTTATAAATTGAGAGTTGACAATCCCCTTCTCAGGTTTGATAATTTGCTATGACAACGCACAGAACTCAGGGAAACACTTTACTTACTTTTATGAGTTTATTATAAAGGATACAAATAAACACCTAGATGAAGAGGTACAGAGGGCAATGTTCAGAAAGATCCTGGGGGCAGGAGCTTCTATCCTCAGGGATGAGGCGAACTTCTCAGCATGTGGATGTGTTCACCAAACCAGAAGCTCTCTAAACCTTTTAGCTTAGTTTTATTTTTATAGAGGCTTCATCACATACCCATGAGTAATTATTAACTCAATCTCCAGCCTCTCTCCCCTCCCAGGAGGATAGGGGGTGGAACTGAAAGTTCCAAACTTTGATTTATTACCCATCCTCATACTGAAGCTCTCAGGGAGCCCATCAAGAGTCATCTCATTAGAACAAAAGGTGCTCCTATCACCCAGGAAATTCTAAGGGATTTAGGAGATTTGTGTCAGAAACAAGGGCAGAAAAGAGATATATAAAACCAGATACAGAAGCCTCTTAGATAGTCTCATCTACCAGAGGGCAGACAGCAGAAGCAAGAAGAACTATAATTCTGCAGCCTGTGGAATGAAAACCATATTCACAGAAAGGTAGACAAAATGAAAACGCAGAGGACTATGCACAAGATGAAGGAACAAGATAAAAAGCAAGAAAAACAACTAAATGAAGTGGAGATAGGCAACCATCCAGAAAAAGAATTCAAAATAATGATAATGAAAATGCTCCAGGACCTCGGAAAAAGAATGGAGGCAAAGATCAAAAAGATGCAAGAAATGTTTACCAAAAACCTAGAAGAATTAAAGAACAAACATCTAGAAGAATTAAAGAACAAAAAAACAGAGATGAACAATAACTGAAATGAAAAATACACTAGAAGGAATCAACAGCAGAATAATTGAGGCAGAAGAACAGATAAGTGATTTGGAAGACAGAATAGTGGAATTCATTCTCACAAAACAGAATAAAGGAAAAAGAATGAAAAGAAATGAAGACAGCCTAAGAGACCTCTGGGACATTAAATGCACCAACATTCACAATATAGGGGTCCCAGAAGGAGAAGAGAGAGAGGAAGAACCCAAGAAAATATTTGAAGACATTATAGTCGAAAACTTCCCTAACATGGGAAACAAAATAGCCACCCAAGTCCAGAAAGCGCAGAGTGTCCCAAGCAGGATAAACCCTAGGAGAAACACGCTGAGACACACTGACAAAAATTAAAGACAAAGAAAAATTATTAAAAGCAACAAGGGAAAAACGACAAATAACATACAAGGGAACTCCCATAAGGTTAACAGCTGATTTCTCAGCAGAAACTCTACAAGCCACAGGGAGTGGTATGATAGACTTAAAGTGATGAAAGGGAAGAACCTACAACCAAGATTTCGTTACCCGGCAAAGATCTCATTCAGATTCGATGGAGAAATCAAAAGCTTTACAGACAAGCAAAAGCTAAGAAAATGCAGCACCACCAAACCAGCTCTACAACAAATGCTAAAGGAACTTCTCTAAATGGGAAACACAAGAGAAGAAAAGGACCTACAAAAACAAACCCATACAATTAAGAAAGTGGTAATAGGAACATACATAGCGATAATTACCTTAAACATGAATGGATTAAATGCTCCAACCAAAAGACACAGGCTCACTGAATGGATACAAAAACAAGACCCATATATATGCTGTCTACAAGAGACACTTCAGACCTAGGGACACATACAGATGAAAGTGAAGGGATGGAAAAAGATACTCCATGCAAAAGGAAATCAAAAGAAAGGGGGAGTAGCAATACTCATAACAGATAAAATAGACTTTAAAATGAAGACTGTCACAAGAGATAAGGAAGGACACTACATAATGATCAAGGGATCAATCCAAGAAGAAGATATATCAATTATAAATATATATGCACCCAACATAGGAGCACCACATTACATAAGGCAAATGCTAACAGCTATAAAGGAGGAAATCGACAGTAACACAGTAATAGTGGGGGACTTTAACACCTCACTTACACCAATGGACAGATCATCCAGACTGAAAAGTAATACGGAAACAGAAGCTTTAAATGACACAATAGACCAAACAGATTTAATTGATATTTATAGGACACTCCATCCAAAAACAACAGATTACACTTTCTTCTCAAGTGCACATGGAACATTCCCCAGGAGAGATCACATCTTGGGTCACAAATCAAGCCTCGGTAAATTTAAGAAAAGTGAAATCATATCAAGCATCTTTTCTGACCACAATACTATTAGATTAGAAATCAATTTCAGGGAAAAACACGTGAAAAACACAAACATGTGTAGGCTAAACAATACGTTACTAAATAATCAAGAGATCACTAAAGAAATCAAAGACGAAATCAAAAAATACCTAGAGACAAATGACAATGAAAACACAATGATCCAAAACCTATGGGATGCAGCAAAAGCAGTTCTAAGAGGGAAGTTTGTAGCAATACAATCCTACCTCAAGAAAAAAGAAAAATATCAAATAAACTTACACCTAAAGGAACTAGAGAAAGAAGAACAAACAAAACCCAAAGTTAGTAGAAGGAAAGAAAACATAGAGATCAGAGCAGAAATAAATGAAATAGAAACAAAGAAAACAATAGCAAAGATCAATAAAACTAAAAGCTGGTTCTTTGAGAAGATAAACAAAATTGATAAACCTTTAACCAGACTCATCAAGAAAAAAAAGGGAGAGGACTCAAATCAATAAAATTATAAATGAGAAAGGAAAAGTTACAATGGACACTGCAGAAAGACAAAGCATCCTAAGAGACTACTACAAACAACCTATACCAATAAAATGGACAACCTGGAAGAAATGGACAAATTCTTAAAAAGGTATAACCTTCCAAGACTGAACCAGGAAGAAATAGATAACATGGACAGATCACAAGTAATGAAATTGAAAATGTGATTAAAATTTTTCCAACGAACAAGAGTCCAGGACCAGATGGCTTGACAGGTGAATTCTATCAAACATTTACAGAAGAGCTAGCACCCATCCTTCTCAAACTCTTCAAAAAAACTGCAGAGGGAGGAACACCCCAAACTCATTCTATGAGGCCACCATCACCCTGATATCAAAACCAGAAAGAGATACAAAAAAGAAAATTACAGACCAATATCACTAATGAATATAGGTGCAAAAATCCTCAACATAATACTAACAAACAGAATCTAACAACATATTAAAAGGATCATACACCATGATCAAGTGGGATTTATCTCAGCGATGCACAGATTCTTCAATATACTCAAATCAACCAATGTGACACACCATACTAACAAATTGAAGAATAAAAACCAAATGATCATCTCAACAGATACAGAAAAAGTTTTGACAAAATTCAACACCCATTTATGATAAAAACTCTCCAGAAAGTGGGCAAAGAGGGAACCTACCTCAACATAATAAAGGCCATATATGACAAATCCACAGCAAACATCATTCTTAATGGTGTAAAACTGAAAGCATTTCCTCTAAGATCAGGAACAAGACAAGGATGTCCACTCTCACCACTATTATTCAACATAGTTTTGGAAGTCCTATCCATGGCAATCAGAGAAGATAAAGAAATAAAATACAAATGGGAAAAGAAGTAAAACTGTCACTTTTGCAGATGACATGATACTACACATAGAGAATCCTAGAGATGCCACCAGAAAACTACTGGAGCTAATCAATGAATTTGGTAAAGTTTCAGGATACAAAATTAACACACAGAAATCTCTTGCATTCCTATACACTAACAACAAAAGATCAGAAAGAGAGATTAAGGAAACAATCCCATTCACCATTGCAACAAAAAGAATAAAATACCTAGGAATAAACCTACCTAAGGAGGTAAAAGACCTGTACTCAGAAAACTATAAGAAACAGATGAAAGAAATCAAAGATGACACAAACAGATGGAGAGATATACCATGTTCTTGGATTGGAAGAATCAACATTGTGAAAATTTCTATACTACCTAAAGCAATCTACAGATTCAATGAAATCCTTATCAAATTACCAATGGCATTTTTTAGAGAAGTAGAACAAAAAAATCTTAAAATTTGTGTGGAGACACAAAAGACCCTGAATAGCCATAGCAATCTTGTGGGAAAAAATGGAGCTGGAGGAATAAGACTCCTGGACTTCAGACTATATTACAAAGCTATCGTAATCAAGACAATATGGTACTGGCATAAAAACAGAAATATACATCAATGGAACAGGATAGAAAGCCCAGAGGTAAACCCACACACCTATGGTCAACTAATCTATGACAAAGGAGGCAAGGATGTACAATGGAGAAAAGACAGTCTCCTCAATAAGTGGTGCTGGGAAAAATGGACAGCTACATGTACAAGAATGCAATTAGAATACTCCCTAACACCATACACAAAAGTAAACTCAAAATGGATTAAAGACTTAAATGTAAGACCGGACACTATTAAACTCTTAGAGGAAAACATAGGAAGAATACTCTTTGACATAAATCACAGCAAGATCTTTTTTGACCCATTTCCTAGAGAAATGGAAATAAAAACAAAAATAAACAAATGGGACCTAGTGAAACTTAAAAGCATTTGCACAGCGAAGGAAACTATAAGCAAGATGAAAGACAACCCTCAGAATGGGAGAAAATATTTGCAAATGAATCAACAGACAAAGGACTGACCTCCAAAATATATGAACAGCTCATGCAGCTCAATATTAATAAAACAAACAACCGAATCAGAAAATGAGCAGAAGACCTAAATAAACATTTCTCCAAAGAAGACATACAGATGGCCAAGAGGCACATGAAAAGCTGCTCAACATCACTAATTATTAGAGAAATGCAAATCAAAACTACAATGAGGTATCACCTCACACTGGTTAGAAAATCTAAAAACAACAAATCTGGAGAGGGTGTGGAGAAAAGGGAACCCTCTTGCACTGTTGGTGGGAATATAAATTGATACACCCACTATGGAGAATAGTACGGAGGTTCCTTGAAAAGCTAAAAATAGAACTATCATATGACCTTGTAATCCCCTTTTTGGGCATATACTCTGAGAAAACCATAATTCAAAAAGACACATGCACACCAATTTTTACTGCAGTACTATTTCCAATAGCCAGGTCATGGGAGCAACCTAAATGCCCATCAAGAGACGAATGTATCAAGAAGATGTGGTACATATATACAATGGAATACTATTCAGCCATAAAAAGGAACGAAAGTGGATCATTTGTAGAGACACGGATGGACCTAGAGACTGTCATACAGACTGAAGCAAGTCAGAAAGAGAAAAGCAAATATCATATATTAACGCATATATGTGGAATGTAGAAAAATGGTAGAGATGAACCAGTTTGCAAGGCAGAAATAGAGACACAGATGTAGAGAACAAAGGTACAGACACCAAGGGGGGAAAGTGGGCAGGGGTGGTGGTGGGATGCACTGGGAGATTGGGATTGACATATATACACTAATATGTATAAAATAGGTAACTAATAAGAACCTGCTGTATAAATAAATAAATAAAATTCAAAAATAAAAAAAAAAAATAAAAAACACCCCCAGATATATAGTTCTTATTATGTCACACTCAGGAATCCAAGATTGGTTTAACAGCTGAATATCAATTAATGTAATTTTCCAACTTAACATAATTAAGGAGAAACACCATATGATTATCATAATAGATGCTGAAGAAACTTGACATAATTCAATACCCATTCATTATAAACACTCTTAGCAAACAAGGAAAAGAAGTGAACTTCCTCTATATGATAAGGGTATTATGAAAAATCTACAGCTAACATCAAACTTATTAGTGAAATATCATTTTTTTTTTTCTCCTAAGAGTGGGAGTAAGGTAAGAATGTCTGTTTCCACCAATGTTATTCAACATATATTGAAGGTCTAGTCAGTGCAATAAAATAAGAAAAATAACAGAAAGGCATAAGAATTAGAAAGGAAGAAATAAAACTGTCTTTATTCTCAATTGGTTGTTTATATTTAGAAAAAAAAACCCTAAGGAATCTACAGAACTATAAGAACTAGTAAGTGCATTTAGCAGGTTGAATGATACAACGGTAGAAAAATCAACTGAATTTCTATGTACTATTGACAAATAATTGGAAAATAAATTTTTTAATTTGATGTAAAGTAGAATCAAAAGCACAAAATATCTAAGAATAAATTTAACAAAGAATAAGCAAAATATTACACTGAAAACTACAAACATTGCTGAGGGAAATTAAAGAAGACCTAAATAAATGGAGATATACCATGTTCATGGATTGGAAGATTCAATATTGATAAAACTGTAATTCTGCCTAAATCTGATCTATAGTTTGAAGCAATTCCAATCAAACTACCATAAGTTTTGTTGTAGATTTTTTGACAAAAATTCAGAGCAGGGCACTTTAATATGAAAAGGAGAGCCTTATCAACAAAAGGGGCTGAAATAATTGAATAAATAAATGGCACAAAAAATGAAATTCAAACTCATACCATATAATGAAATCAATGGGATCATAGACCAAAACATAAAAATTATAATAATAAAGCTTCCAGAAGAGAACATAAGAGAGTATCTTAATGAAATTGAAGTAGGCAAACATATCTTAGAGAGGATACATTATCTGAGGAGTCTGGCTCCTAGACAAAAATCTATACATGATTTTTCAGGCTCAACCATGGACAATTTCAAAGCCTTTACCTAGCAGGCCTCATGAGGGAATGCTGCCCTCCCCACACCAGACTTGGTACACAGCCAATGCACTGTAGTCTCTAAAAGCTGTTGCTTTTACAGTCAGAATAATGGCTGGTAATGGGGGAGTGGTCATTGACTAGGAGGGTGGTGACATGAGAGAACTGTCTGGGGCAATGCAAATATTCTATATCTTGATTGAGAGTGTTGGTTACATGGATGTTTATAACTGTCAAAGATGTATTGAATTGTTAATTAAGCCCTGTATGTTCATCTGTAAATCTTATTTTAATTAAAGACATGTTTAAATATTGAGAGAAACATACAAAAAAAGAAAGCACAAGGTCTGTGCATCTTCTTTTCGTATAAAGTTGTGTGTGTGTGTGTGTGTGTGTGTGTGTGTGTCTGCGTATGTGAAATTTTCAGTTGGATCAGAATATAGAGGCTAGATTTGGAGTTACATATTAATTGTTCAACTACACAGAATCATTTATTATACTATTAAAAATTTTAGAACATTTGAATAATTTCTTTAACATCCAAGACAATAAGGGTGATCTGCAACCAGTTAATCTACCTGTCTCAACAATGACTCCTCTTTTTTTGACACAAAGAGTATTTATAAAAAGGTGAGAATCATTCTAGGTATTCACAGTCTATGACATGAAAACATGCCAACAATAATACAATAGAATGTTCACTGTTGAAAAGACAGAAAACTATAAGAGTGCTTATCTTACTAATAGTAAACAAGGTTAATGGAATAAACTATATACATTATGAAGCATTCTCCAAAAGGTAAATTGTAAGGACAGTATCCCAAGACATCCTCAGGTTGATAGCACCTCTATCACCATTTAATGTACTGAGATGAAGTATATTACAGCCTTCTAAAGAAACACCCAATAATCTTGAATAACTCACTATCCACATTTTAAGATTATTTGCAATGAGTATCAAGTTCAGTTCAAGGAACATACGGATAGAATGTTATTACTAGATAAAGAGGATTCTCAAACAGAAGAAATCTGCAGTGGGAGACTAACTTACTAAGACTTCACAGGTGCTAAAGAGAGATAGCATCTGAAACTTCTCTTGGGACTTTGTCATGTAAATTATTTTGGTAAAGATCTAAATTGCAATAGATACTACTTTACCATATTCTTGAACTTATCCCTGGTCAGCGGCTCTCTTTCCGCTACTTAGAATTATAGCATTTTAGAAGTGTTCAATCCATTTTTCACATTACACCTAGAATTATTTTTTCTAAAATATAAATCTGATCATGTCATTTTTCTGTTTAACACTTTCTAATTGCATACAGAATAAAACCCAAATTCCTCAGCATGTCATGCAAGGTCCTCAAAATCAGGACTCTGCCTTTTCACCGATTACTATCACCACCAACAGTATTTCCCCAGCCCACCCACTCTAGCTATCTCTCATCCTACCTTCTAGTCACTCTATTAGCATCCTACTTAAATTATGATGGTCATGCAGTCACACACATCTGTGTCATCCTTATGCTATTTTCTAAGCCTCCAATGCCTTCTTCCCATCCTCCTACAGGGCTGGTACTATGTCTTATCTTTATGGCTCTGGTGCACAGTACTGTGTCTGCCATATAATTGTGTTTATTAAACAAGTGTTGAATGAATAAGCTTACCTATCCTAAGGTCTCACAGAAAGTGGTCAAAATTTCCTGACAACCAATTTACCCACTTTAGGTGCTTCTCTGTTCAAAACTACTAAAGCAAAGATGATGAGTCTCACTGATAAATATTATTGAATGTTTCTCAAGTCTACCCTTGCCTTGCCTTTTGTTCTAAATGTGGTATTTTTCATAAACCCACATATACTGGGGTTTAGCCTTACTGACACTATTATTAATCTACATAATATTTTTGGATGATATATCCCTGTTATGCACTCCTTTTCAAATTCTTAGCTCAATTCATGCTTTAAACATCATGAGGATCACAAAAAATCTCCCTGTGCTTCTGGTAGGGAGCAGGGAAAAACAGCCATGGAAAATATGCCCAGATAATTTTGTCCTCCTTAGAAGGCCTGCCCTCAGAGGAAACTATTTCACCAGAGCCTAAGTGACCTGGGGGAAGGAAAATACCTAACTCCAGCCCCTCCAGCCTTCCTGACTCACCTAAGGGTCCCTTTCCCCCCTTCTCCCCGGCAAGAGGAAGCACTTGTGAAGGTCACAGCCTGGGGCACAGGCTCAATGAAAGACTGAGATCTAATTATAGGAATACAGAACACTTCCCCTTCCCTACACATCAATAGGGCTCCTGTATAATAACAGGGGAACTGCATGTCTCAGACCTTATTTAAGGAGCCTTTAGGAAAACCCAAAGATAACAGGGGAGACAAAAAAAGGATATCAGAGGAAATTTTAGTCTCTGACTAATCTTAAATTATACTTGTCTTTTTGTCACTCAAAATCCCTATCAGTGCCTCAGTTTTTTATCTAGGTGCCCCATAAACATCTTAAGCACACAGCTAGAATGTTACTATCTTTCCCAGTACCAGGCCCTCACTTCCTCACTCATCCCTAACTTGCCCCCACTTCCCACCTCAGTTAAGATGTATGAATACATTCACACACCTAACATTTCACTGGATTCTAAATCCTATTGATTTTACAGGGCAATTCTGAGAGGGAAATTGAATTTCCTCACTGAAAAATTGAAGAACTAATGCACAAGCTAGTCAGGTGACTTAATGGAACCAGGAGGTAATACTATATGTAATTAATATAATTCAAATTAGGTGTGTTTGTCATAGTTACAGGGTACCATTGGATCACCTTTAAATAATTAGGCATGAATGCTCTGGGCCAGTACAGGAATGATAAACCAATAGTAAGATTATTAATTATACACATACATACATATACACATTATATACACACACACCTAAATATTTGTTGAATGAATGAGTAAATATATTTTATAAACACAATCTTGGTTATGCAGTCTAAGGGGAAAGGATGGTACAACGTTACTGGGCTACTACTTTAATTCACTCAGCCTTTCAAATCCATGATATGTGCATGCACTTACTGGCACATTTTACTAAGCATTTATCATCTCTGATACTTAATGCCTACAATGAAGTGACAAAAAGTTGGAAATGCAATCAGCATTACTGATATATGGATACTTAAACTGTTTTCTATTCTTAACATAATTGTCTTTATCATTTAGCAGTTGAGTAGGTAGATACTATGAGGCAAAACAGCTGGTGTTGATAATGGCACACAGCTCACTTCAGAAAAAAGAACAATGCAGCAGCTTGCAAGATTTAGCACCAGATCAGCAGTAAAAATCTTTTTCTCTTTTTCTTTTACACTTAATAGTGAATCCAAAACAAAACTGGAAATCTGATTTTTTTTGGCAACAGAACCTTGTGTTCAAGTTCAATAAGCATTTTTCTTATGACTGATACATGCTTGTACTGAAGGATTGAAATGGTTTACATTTTTCAAGGTAATTCAATGTAGTTTCTTAAAATAAAACTCTAGTTATTTCCTCTACGTTACATAACACTGACTAACTAGCCTATAAACACATTGGCATACTATCTCTCTTCTTTTTCTCTAATCTAGTTTATTAGCTTGTTTTTTATTTGTTTTGACTCAGCACACTCACACTTGGAGGAGACATGTGGTAAGAAGTTATTTTCTATTCTGTTGAAGATCACCATTTAAGATAGGCAGCACGTCAGATTACAGCTGACCCCTGAACAACATGGGCTTTGAATTGCACAGGTCCACTTATACATGGATATTTTTCAACAGTAAATATCACAGTACTACACAATCCACGGTCGGGTGAATCTGTGAATGCAGAACCGCAGATGCTGAAGCAACAGTGGGTATGGAGGAACCTCAAATACAGAGGAACTGGTATACAGAGGGCTGACTGTAAATTAGACCTAGATTTTCAACTGTGGGGAGGAAAGGTGCGCCTACCCCCACATCGTTCAAGGGTCAACTGTACTTTCACTTTTGTACAGAAATATAAGGCTAGGTAGAGGAGGGAGAAGAATTGGGACCCATGAGTATTATTATATTATTAAAATAAAAATCACATATGGAACAATGTATGTTAAATGTCATTTTAGGTATGACATATATACACATTCTGGTCCTTACATTATTATTTGCATTATCCATCAGCAGTATATACGGGGAAATTTTAAACATAACTTCTAACTTTCCAAGATTTTGAGGTTGATTACTTTTAAGATACTTTGAAAGTGTAAAATGTTCTGTTTATTTTTTTGTCTTGCAAACCTAAGGCACATATAAACACTCAACAATAAAACAAATATAAACAAATCCCATCATTGATATCTTGAAACAAAGTACGTATAATCACTGATTGAAACTATAAGATAATTTCTGTACTACTCAAAAAAATTCAGAAAGCAGAATCCCTGTCAATCATAAAACAAACCGCTTTCCTATGGAGAAGAGCCTTGAAACCTCCGGACCAGGTTTAAGATGTGTTAGTACTCTAATCTACTGTCAACTTTCAAGGTAAGTAGAAAATTCTGATCAACCCTGACCTTATTTTTCATTATAGTTCCCAACACATGACAGACCTTTAACTTTATAAACTATTTACATACTGCAAAATTAGTGGTATGCTTCAAGAGCAACAACTAGTTCAGTGTTAAAAGACTTTTTCTGGCTTCTGAGATTCAGCTCACAATTTGAATCTTTACAACTCATTCTACTGGCTTTGTGTTTTTCATAAACATTTATTTTCAGCTTGGAAGTCATGTATTCTAACATCTGCTTTCAAATTTTCTCCTTTTCCCAAAAATAATTCGGTATTTCCCCCGCCCCCAACAAGGTGATAATAACCTAATGAGATTTTAAAAATACATTTTCATGATTTTTATTTCACTGACTATACGATCATGTTAATAAAAACACATTAACTACTCTTTCATCTATCCCTGACCTTTTTTAAACTCAGAAGAATTTAATATTCCATCTAAATCTTAACATGTAATTTTTATGGGTGTGGTGGGAAGAGGAGGACCATAGCTAAAATCTCCATATTTAATTTCCATTATGATTGTCCTTTTGTAATTCCAGGAAGATGTGCTTAGAAATATACATGCATTAACATTACGTAGCTCTAAGCAGAAAATGTGAATAATTATGGATTCTCAGCTTCAAGTAAAATGGTATCAAATCTTAGAGGGCTGACAATACAAAACCTTCACTGAATAACTGGGTACTACCATTGCTCTACTTTTTCACCTGGTCAGCTCTCCACAAGCCAGAAAAAAGGAATTATGGATACCTACTGGGGGCACTTATGTTAAGAATCCTTTGCTTTTTGCTCACGATAGAGCTCCTTGCAAGGAATGTTCAGAGACCAGAATGCTCCACAAGTATCAATATGGCAGTCGATTTTGGGACCTGATGTTCTTTTCAGGGATACTTTTTCATTCTTTCAAAAACACTGAAAAGAAAGAAAATACTTCTACAAATTTATTTTTAAATATCCCTAACGTGGCTTATAAGATCCTCCATGACCTCTTTGTCCACCTCTCCATTCTCTTTTCTAATCACTTTCCCTTTTGCACTAACTATACCACTCCAATTCTTTCAGTTATTTGGGGGGTTTCAAGCATTTTTTTCCTGCCATCTAGAAGATTCTCCCCTCTCTCCATTTCTCACATTCTAATGTCGATTAATTTCAGATATTACCTTTAACATCACTCTCTTAGAGAAGGTTTTTTACCTCCCTCAGACTTGGTAGTGTCCTGTTATAAATTCCTATTGCTTTCTGTAGCACTTATCACCATTATAACTATTAATTTAATAAAGGAGTCATTAGTAGCCTACTGGCTACAATCAGTTATACTTGGCTCAAGTGTTACAGTTTTTAAAAATGTGGGCCACTGTTTACAATTGGGAGATTACATTATATTATGAAAACCCTATTTAATTTATATTTATCCCTAAATGTAAGCAAGAAACTGTTCATTGAACCCCACCCCCATTCAAAAAAAAAAAAAGGAAAGAAAAAGAATGAAAAACAGAAAACCCATATCACTTCTCATTGACCTTCTTTCCCACTCTCCTACCACAGGGATTGTCAAAAGTACCTTAAAAATCTATGATTTCATAAACTAAATTGAATTTCCTCCTCACTCTCTCATTCTCATCGATTTCCAAAAAAATGGCTTGTATTTCTTATTACAGATCTTACGCAATCTGGTACATAACTGTGTGGCTCAAAAAATGTATGGTTTTGGGCTTCCCTGGTGGGGCAGTGGTTGAGAGTCCGCCTCCCGATGCAGGGGACACGGGTTCGTGCCCCGGTCCGGGAAGATCCCACATGCCGCGGAGCGGCTGGGCCCGTGAGCCATGGCCACTGAGCCTGCGCGTCCAGAGCCTATACTCCGCAACGGGAGAGGCCACAACAGTAAGAGGCCCACGTACCGCAAAAAAAAAAAAAAAAAAAAAAAAAAAAGGATGGTTTTCATGAAATATTCCATGCTATGCTAAATAATGATAAAGACTGCATTACAAAATTGTTTTAAGTCAGAAAAGATAAGTACCCTTTCCTAGCTACTTAAGATATTAATACAACATTTTTGAGGAATTAGTGAAGTGCTGCATAATAGATACTACTGGTATTTTTCATGTGTGTGTTGAAAATGAATTCTATTGTAAAGTATGTAGGTAATATTGAGATAACACCTTAAAATTTTATTTAAAACGTTTTCTTTTAATTAAGCTTCTGTAGTAAAACATACATCACACAACTAAGATGTTTCAGCCAACTGTTGATTTCTTCCTGCAAAAAGGATTTACTTTTCCTATGCTCAAGTCCCTTCAATATACTCAGTATTTCCTTCAAAAATAGTTTATATGTACGTATTTTTTTCTTTTAATGGTAAAGTAACTATTTTAATCTCTGAGAATAAATTAAGCGTTCTTCCACACAGATTTCCCAATTTCTTTGTATAGGTTCTCTAAGAAAAACTTCTTTCCTACTTTGAAAAATTCCTATCTTTGAAGATGTTCAGAGGTATAAAGATATGCATTCTAAGTATTTATTTCAACCATAATGACAAAAATATATTGAATTAATTTTCAACTGTACAAAGGAAATACACCAACAAAACAAAAAAGCATTTAAACATCTCAGCCATTACAAATCCACTCTAAAATTATTACCATTTTGGTTTTATTCAGATTATCATACTCATCTTGAATACTGTTTGGGTGTATCCTCAAAAAAAAATTTTTTTTAAGTCAGCCAGATGGACACTATAGCAGAATCGTATCAGAGAACAGGCTGAAGGATGACGGACCTCATCCTGTAGTTGGGCTTACAGGGTGGTAACCTTGGAAACTGTAGCCAACATCCAGTGTTGGATGGCACTATGAAAAACCCAGTATTTCTTCCAAAATACCCTACCACTATTTTGAGATTGTATGAGAAATGCCAAATAGACTGCTCTCATGGTTATTTCCTTTAGTACTGAAATGACACACAAACCAATACATGTCAAGAACTTTCAGCAAAATTTTCCAGCACCACTTGTACTTCTTTGTAATGTGACATCACACTATACCATTTACTAAAGGGAACTGAAGTTGGAAGCAGTTTTTGGCAAAAATAATAATGCCTTTCTGCTGTGTTCTCTCTTCAAGAACTAAAGGGTTAGTATGAAGTTAAGAAAAGGAGGAAGAAAGGAGAGGGAACTTACAAAGACTGAATGTTACACATTCTTTGCATGTTTAAAATATTACATGCCACATGTACTTTAAAAAATAGTTATGCATATTTGGTACCAGGTTTTGCGTCAGGTACATTATGCATATTATCTTTCATGCTCACCCTAACACTAAAGCAGATATTTTTATCTCCATTTCACTGAAACTTTCATAATGTATAGGATTCTCCTTCCAGTGAGGTTAACAACTTGTCCAGGTTCACACAGCTACTATATGCCAGAGCTGGGAGGTAAACTCATATCTATTTCACTCTACAGATCACTCTTTTCAGTAGCAGAACCATACTGAAAATTTCCCAATTCACACAGGTAGTGAGTGGTGCAATTAGGACTCAAACCCGTATGTCTTGACTCCAAAGACTGTGCTATCTACTATCCTATGTTGTCTCTGAGCAATGAAAAGAGATGTTCTTCTTAGTCATAATATACATACATATATATATATTGAAGGCTTACTTGACTTCTTAGGTAATTCTCCATTGCTTCTGCTAATAAGGAAATCTATATGATTGATAGCTACCTAATAATACATAGAAAAAGCCAAATGGGGGTGATTGCTTCATTTATTTTACCAATAGGAAAGCAGTCATGATAGAAAGGAAAAAGTGAGGAAAATCATAATAATGATGATGCTGGTAATAACATTAATAATAATAATCACTTACATAGCACTTGCTCTTTGCCAGGCACTGCTCTGAGTTGTTTAGTTGTCCTGATTTATTTAGCACAACAATCCTATTAGGTAGGTACAATTATCATTTTCATATAAGCAGGGTTAAGGAAACAGATACAAAGAGGTTAAGTCATGTCCCTAAGGTCACACAACTGTAAGGGGTAGAGCTAGGACCTAAAACCCAGGTTATCTGGCTCCACATTCCATGCTCTTAACCACTAGGCTATTGGGCCCCTCTTTGTAGAAAGAAACAACTAGAAAGGGACAACTTAAAAAAAAATGCGAGGTTATTTTGTTTACAAGGTTACCAACTGGATGGTGATTCCATCATATTACTGTCAACAGATGTTCTGAACAGTGAATTTGCTAATCTGCTTCAGCAAAGAATTTAGTTAAATTTGTTCTGATTGATTACTTATGCTTTTAAACTCAGTTAAGTGGGGATTTCAGTAAAGCACAATATATTTAATAAATTCAAATTAATGTTTAATCCTAACTATCTTTATCTACAAAGTCTATCTCAAGAATTAAGGTGAAATATGGAGTTAGCCTATCTCTTCTCATTTTGTAGACTTAAAAAATGTTTTCTTCTTTCTTTCAAACATGTTCCAAGCTTATGTCACATAATATTTTGCTTAGAAAAGGCGCATTCAGTGTGTTTGTGTGTATATTAATCTGGATTCACTTTTTAGGACTTCCCATGACCACTTCGCAGTTCCTTCAAGCATCAAGTACAGTTAGTGGGCTCAACATGATGAAAAAAGACATCTATTAGATCTAATTAGGAAAGACATCCCAAATAAGTGCACTGTGATTAAAAATAAAAGGAAACACAGGTGTACTTAAAGGCAAAGTTTACATTTAACCCCTCCACCCTTCTTTTTTCTTAAGTCACATTTTTCTTATAAACTTTTTTCTTCCCCAACTGGAATCATATAGTGACCAAATAAATGATGAGCCAGAATAATGGCACTGAGGATCAATGCAATTCACATCAATAGAGGCACCCTACTTTCAAAAGTAAGTAGTGTTTACCTTTTCAATGAGTCAGTTCTAACAAACATATACTCTTACTTTCTGATTTCAGAAATAATGACTATTCTAATGTACAAGCAGAATTACCACTAATCTGCCTATACAATATGAAAACAGATTCCTTCACCAGTGTATAATTGGAATATTTATGCACAAAATTGGAAAGGTATTAAATTTACTTTACTTGAAAATGCACAATCATCATTCCTAACATGTATTTTTTTGACCTGACCAGAAAAATTCTTTTAATTCTAATCAATCATCCTCTGCTTACTTTGGCAATTTAGAAACAACAGGAAAATATCTGCACGGTACAAATGGTATTTGTAGTTTGCAAAACTAGCTTTTCTGTAACTGTTCAACACCAATAGGAAAAAAAGAGAGAGAGCTTGATTTTCATAAAGAATCTCCCAGAAAAAAAAACATAAGAACTAAACAACTATTTGTTGATACAAGAAATAATTAACTTTAATTAAAGTTTGATAAGTTAGAAAGCTGATGGTGAATACTTTTAATTTGGGGCGAAAGGGGAAGTAGAAGTTTTAAAATAAATCCAATAATTTTTGCTATTATTTTCCCCAAAAGGATGAAGATTTTCAACAACAGAAAGATGATAAACTACCAGGTACAGATCATCCACTAAAAATAAAAATTGGGGTAGGCAGCAGGTTTCTTTTCTTTTCTTTTTTTTTTAGTTTTTCCTCCAGCGTTATTGAGGTATAATTGACATAAAGAATTGTACATATTTAAAGTGTACAACAGGATGATTTGATATGCATATACTTTGTGGAATTAGTATCACAATCACATTAACTAACACAGCTATCACCTCACATAGTTACTATTTTTGTTTTGTGGTGAGAATGCTTAAGATTTACTATCTTAGCAAATTTCAAGCATACAATACAGTATTATTAACTACTGTCACCATGTTGTCTTTTAGATCCTCAGAACTTATTCATCTTATAACTGAAAGCTTGTATCCCTTTGAAGGTTTATTGTAGTGTAAGTCCTCACAGTTAGTTTTTTTTTTTAATTTTATTTTATTTAGTTTTTATACAGCAGGTTCTTATTAGTTACCTATTTTATACATATTAGTGTATACATGTCAATCTCAATCTCCCAATTCATCCCACCACCACCACCACCCCCTGCCACTTTTCCCCCTTGGTGTCCATATGTTTGTTCTCTACATCTGTGTCTCTATTTCTAGGCAGCAGTTTTCTTATTTCTTTTGAGAGTACTTATTAAATATATAGCGTTAAGGTACCTTTCTTTTATTCGTTGATTTTTAGACAAATTTATCTCTTGGATAATTTTAAGTGTGTTTATTTTCAGCAATCACTTGTGGCTACCTGAAAATATGGAGAACAGCAATAAACACATAGAAGGGTTGGAGCCAATGAAATGCTATTTGAAGAAAGCAGAATTTTTCTACTTGAAAAACATTTTGGTTTCCACAAAAATGTAGTTCAGTTTTTTCTTCCACAGATTGTTATATCCTATGTAACCATATTACTTTCATCTTTTCAGCGAAAGCATCAAAGCTTAAACCATAGTTACATTCAATATTTCTACACTTAAGCATTCAACTCCTAAATTTACAAGCTCCTCACTTATGAATACAATATATAGCTTGACTTACTATCCTGCATTGTATAAATGGCATTTCGCTGGAGTGTGACTTGCTCTCCCAAGAGGACAGGGTTTCTCCTTTCCTCAAACTGTCAAACTGTTAGCAAGCAGCTATGGATAGGAGAGAGCAAAGTTCCATGTGAATTACATCTCTGTATAAACTTATCGATTCTCAAACCCCTTCCCAAGTGGCCTTTATTTACTCTCTATCAGTTGGAGATAAATAGGCCTATCCTAAGCAAGGCAAATGTGTCACCCCACCCGCCCCCACTGCCCTGCCCCCTTTACCTTTTTGATGGCATCACTGACATGAAAGTAAATGACAGTGAACTATTATGACCCAGTTTTATATCTACAATGCTGGGCCAGCAGAACAGGTACTATACAAGGGAGACAATTCAGAGACGGATGATGAGGCTCAAGCAGAAGAGATTCTGAAGGCTTGTATGATTATTTTTGCAAATTGTTATAAGAATGTCTCATTATCCTATAATTAAATTTCATTTAGTAATTCCATTTATATATATCTATACCTGGTAAATCAGAGAAGAGAAGAATGCACTCATTAAAGCCATTAGACAAAAGCCGGTCACGCAGCTGCTGAAGAATTGCTACTCCGATACAGAATGGGAAGGAGGAATTCCCAAGCAGTAGGGTATCCCAGAGGTGGAAAATTTTGTGCAGTGGAAATACATCTGTAAAATGACAAATATAAATAAATTAATTGAGATTAAAAATAAAAAATTAAAACAACAACAAGCTACTTTACTAGACATGGTAATTCCCTTATGGTCAAAACTATTACAGAACAAATACTGGTAAACTGTTTTTTATAAAATGCGTATTTGGCTTTGTAGATTTACTGCTTCCTAAGGCATCTTAAAAAACTGATAATCAGATTGATCAAATAGATGACATTTTCTAGCCACCGCTATCAATCTTGGTATAGCTGTTACATTCATTCTGTTTCTTCCTAGAATTTTCAGGTCATATTATTCTCACAAGTTTATATACTTAGAAGAATTTTAGTATTGTTATAGATTCAGTATCATTATATTTCTATTATGCACTCTAAAAACTGCTTTTTGAAATTCCCATAAAAAAATCTGATTAGCAATTTTTTATTTTTGGAAACTTTCTTTTTTTCATTTATCAATACTCTGAACATCTTTCCAGGCCAGTGCATACAGATCTACTTCAAATATTGTATTCCATTAATCAAATGTACATGTTTAAGCAGCATATCCACTATATTAATATCTGTAACTGATTGAAGTATTACATATTCACATAAACTGTTTATTTCTAGAGGAATTCTAGGATAGGAAATAACAAAAGTATTAGTTATTAGACAATCTCTAAAAATTGAATCTGATTTGGTTGTAACAGTTGCCTTCCAAAACTCTATGTAAATACTATAGTTAATATTAATTTATTTTTCAATAGAGGTCAGAGATTTTATGAATGTCATGATATATCAGATAGGTTTTCATCTTATAGAACAACCTTTTTGATATTTAGTAGTCAGAACAATTGAAAAAAATTTCTACCCAACTATATTACCTTAGAATTACATAAGGATGCTCATGTAATTAAATCTGCTTAGTATTATTGTAACTATAATATACTGGGGAAGAATGAAGCTGTTCTTTTGCTAATACAATATTGAAAGAAAAGGGAAAATGATACTTACGAGTAAACATGGTGAGAAACCAAGGGATGGCATAGAGCTATGAGTGGAAAAAGATAGGGATGCAGGGGATAGATAAAGAGGAAACAAAAGAGATAATTAGAATGACTTCCAGTAAACTGAATGGTAAAAAAAGCTCTATGTTTTGGTCTACTCCACTGATTAAAAACATTCTTTAACACCATATGCAGAAATAAACTCAAAATGGATTAAAGACCTAAATGTAAGGTTGGATACTATAAAAATCCTAGAGGAAAACATAGGCAGAACACTCTCTGACATAAATCACAGCAATATTTTTTTGGACCCACCTCCTAGAGTAATGGAAATAAAAAAAAATAAACAAATGGGACATAATTAAACTGAAAAGCTTTTTTTGCACAGCAAAAGAAACCATAAACAAAATGAAAAGATAAACTAGGAATGGGAGAAAATATTTGAAAATGATGCGACTGACAAGCGATTAATTTCCAAAATATATAAACAGCTCACACAGCTCTATATAAAAGAAAATCAAAAAATGGGCAGAAGTTCTAAATAGATGTTTCTCCAAAGAAGACATACAGATGGCTAAGAGGCACATAAAAAGATATTCAACATCACTAATTATTAGAGAAACACAAATCAAAACTACAATGAGGTATCACCTCACACTGGTCAGAATAGCCATCATCAAAAAGTCTACAAATAATAAATGCTGGAGGGGGTGTGGAGAAAAAGGAACCCTCCTACACTGTTGATGGGAATGTAAATTGGTAGAGCCACTATGGAGAACAGTATGAAGGTTCCTTAAAAAACTAAAAACAGAGTTACCATATGATCCATCAATCTCACTCCTGGGCATATATCTGAAGAAAACTCTAATTCAAAAAGATACGTGCACCCAAATGTTCATTGCAGCACTATTTACAATAGCCAAGACATGGAAGCAACCTAAGTGTACAATGACAGATGAATGGATGAAGAAGATGTGGTATATACATACAATGGAATATTGCTCAGCCATAAAAAAGAAAGAAATAATGCCATATGCAGCAACATGGATGGGCCTAGAGATGATCATTCTAAGTGAAGTAAGGCAGACAGAGAACAACAAATATGATATTGCTTAGATGTGGAATCTAAAAAATTGATACAAATGAACTTATTTACAAAACAGAAATAGACTCACAGACATAGAAAACAAACTTACAGTTACCAAAGGGGAAAGGAGGGGGGATAAATTATGAGTTTGGGATTAACATATACACACTACTGTATATAAAATAGATAACCAACAAGGACCTACTGTATAGCACAGGGAACTATACTCAATATCTTGTAATAACCTATAATGGAAAAGAATCTAAAAAAGAATATATATATATATATATATATATATATATATATATATATATAACTGAATCACTTTGCTATACACTAGAAACTAACACAACATTGTAAATCAATTATACTTCAATAAAAATTTTAAAAAATAAAAGAGAATCTAGATAATTATAATTATTATCACAAATATTCTATTAAATAATGACATCTATTACAAATGCTGCAGATGATCCTTTGGCCAAGGCTTATTCCACAGAGTATTTTCATTTCATCAAAGACTACACTCAAGACAATGCCTAATCCAAACACAATACTAGCATGCTAATTTCAAAGGTCTACTTTTCAAAGGAGAACTTTGTTCTTAGGAATAAAATATTCCTAAGATTTGAAGAGTCCTCATCAGTGTTGAGTCACCCTTACTATTTTTTGAAACATGATGAGATGATATTTGAAAAATGTCCAAAATGTCTCATTAAAAAATTTTTATGAAGCTTATGCCTATTACCACTTTCTAAATTAACAGGAAGCTTCATAAGACACTAAAAGTAATGAGATCCAGGAATGAAATAATTTGGTTCTTTAGATGAGTGACAAATTTATTTTCCTAAGTTTACTCTCTAGAAATGAAACACACACACACACACACACACACACACACCAATTAATTTTGTGAGATTTTGAAAGTGAGAAATCATTCTTAATTTCTAAAAGTAGAGTAAAATCTCCTTTGTTAATAACAAGTATCAAAAACCAATAATAATTTATAGAAAAATCTGAAAAAGCTCTACTTTTATGTTTTATGTCAGTGCATGCTCCTATTAGACAAAGATTTTTGTACTACCTATAGCGTTTAAATAAATAGTTTTTCAGCACCTATCAATTGTGAATTTATAAGTAGAGTTGAATATTTCTTTGCATTATACACAATTGAGTATCTATGCTATTAAATGCCAGTCAAGAACCATAAGTACAGTTATAGACTACATTAAAATCTAAGTACTGTATGTGAAATAAACCCATTGCTCCCTACAAGATTATCACTTATATGCACTGACACAGCCATTACAAATGGGGAAACTGAGGAGTACAGAGGTATGTGACTTCACTATAGAGTATTGGTTGTAGAAAACAATAAAATATAATAAACTCTGAATTTTTCAGCCTAATTTAAATTTAAACATACAGTCTGTATATGTAAGTTCCATCAGTATTATTTAACTTTTCTTGCTTTTAAGGATATAACATAAATTATATTATGCTCTACCCTTCTGATCAAAGCCAATTGTTTGTCATTAGGAATCTTACCTGAGTTACTTCAGCAACAAAACTAACAATCCCTTTTATTGAAGAGAGCATGTGTATGAGGAAGAACACAAAGTGGGGAGGAACCACCTGAAAGGATCGGGGGAAAACATGCCAGGCTCACACAAAGCCAGGCATGGTTCATCTTACCACTAGCTACAATTTTTTTTAAAACCCTGAAATAAACAAAGCAAAGTACTCAAAAGGATACTGCCTTAGTAATGGGGCAAAATTATGCTCCCAAATTATGCTGCCCTGGTCTCACTTAACAAACCTTAAAAGCAAGCCTTGAAAAGATCAAACTGTTTCAATGTTACCTAGCTGCATCTCAAAAAAAAGCTCAAGAATATTTACAAGAACATAAAAATATCCAATAACCAGCAAGGTAAAATTCACAATGACTGAAATTCAGTAAAAAAATCAGTAGTGCAAAGTAGCAGAAAAAAAATGATCATAATGAGAAGAAAAATCATTCAATCAAAATGGACAAAGAACTAACATAAATGTTTGTAATAGCAGGCAAGGATGTCAGAATGCTTTTTTTTTTTTTTTTCTTTGTGGTATGCAGGTCTCTCACTGTTGTGGCCTCTCCCATTGTGGAGCACAGGCTCTGGACGCACAGGCTCAACGGCCATGGCTCACGGGCTCAGCCGCTCCGTAGCATGTGGGATCTTCCCGGACCAGGGCACGAACCCATGTCCCCTGCATCAGCAGGTGGACTCTCAACCACTGCACCATCAGGAAAGCCCTCAAAATGCTTTTTATATCTGTATACATATGTTCAAAAATCTAACAAATGATTGAACACGTTAAGTAGAGACATAGTAGATATAAAAAAGAACCAAAAAACCTCTCTAGAGATGAAAAATACAATGTTTGACTTAAAATATACATTGAATAGGATTAAGAGCAGATCAGACACTGCAGAAGAAGAGATAAGTAAGCCTGAAAATACAGCAATAGAAACTACCCAAAATGAAACACGGACAGGGGGAATAAAGAAAAACAAAACACGTCCTATGCATCAGTGAGCAACTTCAACCAGCTGAATATGTTATTGGAGACTGCAAAAGACAGAGAGAAGATGAGAGGGAACAGAAAAAAATATTTGAAGAAATAATAGCTGAACATTTTCCAAAAGTGATGAAAACTATAATCTGATAGAGTAAATAATCTCAAGAACCTGAAGCACGTGAAACATGAAGAAAACTATACCAAGGTACATCATAATCAGATTTCTCAAAAAATCTTACACCACAGCCAGAGAAAAAAGGCACACTATGTAAAAGCATCAGTGAGAGGAATGTTTTCTTGTCAAAAACAGGGCACAAAAAATGACAGTGGAGCGACATTTTTCAAGTAATAAAAAAAAAACCTATCAACTTAGAATTGTATGTCCAGCAAAATATCTTTCAAAGAGAAAGGTAAAATAAAGACTCTCACACAAACAGAAACTGAAAGAATTCATCAGCAGCAATCCTGCACTATAAGAAATGCTGAAGTCAGTCTTTCAGGCAGAAGGAAAATGATACCACATGGAAATCTGGACCTATACAGAAGAATGAAGAGACTCAGGATTATAAAAATGTAGTTAAATATAAAACACTTTTATTTAAAAAAAATCTTTAAAAATAAGTGACTCTCGGGAGTTCCCTGGCAGTCCAGTGATTAGGACGCCACGCTTTAACTGCCAAGGGCCTGGGTTCAATCCCTGGCCGGGGAACGAAGATCCCACAAGCTGCGTGGCACAACCAGAAAAAAAGTGACTCTCTAAAGCAAAACTAATAATTTATGTGGAGCTTATAATATATGCAGAAATAAAAGGTAGGACAACAATAATACAAATGCCAGGAGGGTAAAATGGAGGTATATGTTGTAAAGTATTTATACTATATGTGAAGTGGTATAATACTACTTAAAAGCAGATTATAATAAGTTAAAGAATTATAGTATAAACCAGAATTTCTTAACCTCGGAACTATTCACATTTTGCGTTGGACAACTCTTTCAAGGGGGAGGTGTAGTTTGCGTTTTAAGATTTTTGTAGCAACCCAGCCTCTGTACTAGATGCCAGTAGCACTTGCTCAGTTTTGTCAAAAATGTCTCAGACTTTGCCAAAAAATCCTGTGGGAGGCAAAACTGCCCCTGGTTGAGGACCACTGTGTAAATCTTAAAGAAACCAATAAGAAAACAAGAAAGAGTTATAGCTAGTGTCTTAACAAAGGAGATAAAATAGAATCACAAAAAATATATCCAACAAATCCGAAGAAGGCAGATAAAAAGGAAAAAGAGAACAAAGAACTGATAGGACAAATAGAATAAAAATAACAAATTGGTAGGTTTAAAGGCAGCCATAGCAATAACCACAACAGAAGTCAATGGTTCTTGTGATGGTTAACTTTATGTGTAAACTTTACTGACACAGGTGCCCAGACACTTAGTTAAACATTATTCCGGATGTGTCTTTAAGGGTGTTTCTGGATGAGATCAACATGAAAATCAGTAGATTTCATAAGGCAGACTGCCCTCCCTAATGTGAGTGGGCCTCATGGAATTTGTTGGAGGTCTGAATAGAACAGAAGGTAGAGTTAGGGAGAATTCACTCTATGCCTGATAGGATAAGCAGTGAAGAAAGCATAGCTCTAGCTTCTAAGGATCTTACAGTTCATTAAGAGCAGTAGCTATTCATTAAATATTCTCTCAATCCACTCCAATTAGGTTCTAGCCTTCACCTCACAACCAGAACTGCTCTTCTCTTGGTCATCAAAGGTCTCCATGTTTCTAAATCTAATGGTCAATTCTCATTCTCAGTCTTTACCAATCAGCAGGCTTTGACATAATTTACTATTCTCACCTCCTCTAACCACCTGCCCCCCACCTTAACTTGGCTTCCAAGAAACCACATTCATCTAGTTTTCTGACTGCTCCTTCTCCATCTCTTTTGTTGGTTCCTATTTATCTCCCTGACTTAAATATTGGCATGCCCTATATTCAGTGCTTAGAATTTTTTTCTCTTCTATTTTTCTCCAAATGATGTGAGGACTTATATCTACAGCTCTATCCCAGACCTCTCTCCTGAAATCCAAACTGGTATGTACAAATGCCTACTTGGCATTTCCACTTGTATATCTGATAGATATGCATATCATGTCCCAAACTAAGCTCCTGACACTGCTTCCAAAATCTGTGCCTCCAAGTACAGTCTTTCAAATCTTCGTTAAGAGCGATCCTATTCTTCCAGTTGCTCAGGTAAACAAAACTGTGGAATCATTCTTATCTCCTCTTTCTTCCACATTGTACATTTGTCACCAGCAGTCCTGCCAGCTCTACCTTCAAAATATATCCAGAATATGAAAACTGCTCACCACTTCTACTGCTAATTTCCTGATTCAAGCTACCATCATCTCTTGCCTAGATTATTACAATAGCCCATGACTAGTCTTCTAGATTCCATCTTGCCCCTCCTTGGATTTTTCTTACCACAGCAGGCAGAATGATCTTGTTAAAATGTTTAGATACGAAGATGTAGCTTTCAGTGGCTTTCCACTACCGACAGTAAAAGCTAAAGTCCTAACTATGATCTATAACAGCGGTCCCCAACCCTCTTGGCACCAGGGACCAGTTTCATGGAAGACAATTTTTCCACGGATGGCGGTGGGAGGGGAGGAATGGTTCAGGCGGTAACACGAGCCACGATGGGGAGTGGCAGAACGCAGCTTCTGGCTTGCTTGCCCGCCCGCCGCTCACCTCCTGCTGTGCGGCCCTGTTCCGAACAGGCCGGGACCGGGACAGGTCCCTGGCCAGCGGGGTAGGGACTCCTGATCTATAAGACTGTGTAATCTGGCCCTTCAATTACCTCTTTGACCTTCATCTCCTTGTTCACTGTGCTCCAGTCACACTGGTCTCTTGTCTCCTGGCTGCTCCTCTGACATCCCTGGAATGCTTACACCTCAGGGCTGTAGCTCTTGCTGCTCTTGCTGTTGCTTCTGTTTGGATTGCTCTTTCCCTCAATTCATTAAGGCATTTATTCAGAAGTCACCTTTTCTGTGAGGCTTTACCTTACTGAAATATTCAATCCCTCCTTCACCTGAGCACTTAACCTCCATGTCCCTGATTTAGCTGTTTTTTGTTCACTACTTATCACTACCTAACATACCACAAAGTATATTTATCTTTATTGTCTGCCCCCGACTAAAATATAAGTTGAATTAGGGCAGAGATTTCTGTCGTTTTTTTTTTCCATTTATGTAACCAGGGCCTAGGAAAATGTCTGGTACATAATAGGCACTGAAATATTTGTTGAAAGAATGAAATATATATAATAAAGATATTTGAAAGGGACAGATTAAAAGATTAAATAGTCACAAGATTACACAATTTATTTAGAAGTTTTCAATACATATGAAATAAAGAGAAAATCAGTTAATCTTCCTTGGGGTGTGTATGTGTGTGTGTGTATCCATCATATTAAATACTGGCAAGTATGGAAAAAACATTAAACTTGAAATGCTGAACTATATACCTATACTTTGACAACAATTATGAAAACAGTTATTAGAAATAAGCAAAATGAAGCATATTCTAATAAATATTTGAAAAGTAATAATACAAGTTGAATAAATTTCTTTAATATATAACAACTCCTAGGTTCTCACCAGCCCCAGTCACTGCTTACCAACTAAAGTCAAGTAAATAAATATGTAATATACTCTGTGAGACTGTAATGCCTGTTATTTATTCCTTCTATTATTTCTCCCTATTAAAATTTTAACTGATATTTTCATCTTAAATAATTTCTTAGCATATTGCTATATCTTCATAATACAGTCTGATACAAAAAAGACAGCAAAATAAGATAATTTTGAATACTAGGGTAGTTTAGGTTTTAATTAAAAAAAAAAACAAATAATGAAATATTTTCTTACAAATATGAAAAATATATAAAATTAGTCTTATTAAGTTAGAGATATTATTAGCTACTTCCCAATTTAAAGGTGGAAACAAACCCAGTGAAAAGAAATCATACATTCACACATTCTGTTTTCTCCAGATCATGAAATTATGTTCCTGAATTAGCCTAGTGCTAGTCTGCTGAAAGAGTCAGCTGAGTAAATACTGCCCCCTAGCAATAATCAAGAAAGTATAGTGTTATTAACCATTTCATGAAGCCTTTCTATATCGTCTGGTAATGTCAAAGTTAGAAACATCAATAGGAAAAACTAAGGCAGGGGCTCATTAACTTGATTTTCAAGAGCAGAAAATTAAGGCTCAAAAACTTACAAATATATAAAAATGAAAAAGATTAAAAAAGGAAATATTTCTTATAATATAAACTCTAGGTGAATCTTTTGTCAAATGGATTTATTTACAAACATATTATGTGTTCTCTCTCTCTAATATACATAGTAATAATAAAAATTAATACAAAAGGGAGTCCCTTCTAATTGACTTTCTTAATCTATTTTTTTAATGAACATATTTTCTGTTTACCTCAAGTCAAAAGCATTTTTATATTTAAGTTACCGTAAGCCACCTCTGTAAAATGCATGTTGACCATTAGATGGATGCCTTGCAATGATTCTCTGCCTTAGAAAAATGTACATCTAGCCATTCAAGTAAAGGATGCTTGAAAACAGCAGGTTTTCAAAGCAGCAGATTTTCATATATTTTCTTGAAACTTTGAAACTCTGGTTTTGTCATCTGGTAGCTACATATCTCTTTGAACCTTTAGGATTATTGTGAAGATTAGTTAGTGGCTCTAAAACACCTGGCAGAAGATGTGGCATATATCAGATATCAGCATAGGAAGTACAATTATCATTCTTAATAACAGTCCAGAAGCTTCTACAATCGGAAAGTATTTCAACAACCCAAAATTCTGAGTTAACCTCATCTAACAAAAGCTACACACGTTTTGGAACCAGGAGATAGGAGTGGAAGGTAAAGAGAAGAGAATCCTGAGCACTGGGAACTGTACATGATGTTTCAGAGGTCGAGGTAGACTCAATTAATGCAAGGCACAGACGAAGAAGGCTAAAGTATTTCTAGTCCTGCTGGCTCTCAGAATCAATATTCCTCAATCCCATGTCAACTAGTCTGAGTTCACAAAATTTCAAAAATTCTTACATAAAATCTTTTCCCTCAACTTTTCAAATTCTACAAGATCCTTTATTTTGTCTGTATCTGACTCACTATTGCCTTCTTAACCACATATAAAATAACATGACTTGATATGAAGGAAAATTCTTGAAAATCAAGAATATGTCCCATAAAACATTTGTATTGTTCCATTATGTTACTCATTTTCAAAAGACTGTTAGCTTTTTCAACAATGAACAAAGATGATGGCTTATGTTAAACCAGGATAAATTCGGTGGAATGGGAAAGGGTTTCACGTAAATAAAAAAAACTACATAATACAGGCAAAAGAAGTAATAAATAGCTCTCCTTATTTATCAGTACTCCTATCTTCTTAGAATCTTGGGGAAACATTTGCAAGTACAAAACCTGCCTTCATAACCAGCAACAAGGGGACAAAAGTCAGGAGGTGAGAATTATAAATCTATATGATAACAGTGATTTACAGAGCAACTCTTTAGAATATTTTAAATAGAAAACAATTATATTCTGATATTTTTGTGAACCAGTAACCCTGAAACAAAAGATTATCTGTTTCTAATCTTTACCTTAATAAAGCAGCCAATAAATACTGCATTCTTATAGATAAAACAAAGTAGTATGGAACACAGTGCCTGGCACATTAATGACTGTATTGAATCTATAAGACGCGCTATGTAACACCTTCTGGGAGACGGAAAAGTACCTTAAAAATCAAGCAATAAAAAAGGTTAAAATTTAAAATGAAGTAGCAATCTCACCAACTCGGACAAACAAGGAAGTTTTTATTGTTGTTACTATCATATTTCCTCCAGCAAAGTGTTTGTTAACCAATGCAGCAAAATAATATATCCATTATAGCTTGTAATATAATGCTTTTTAAAATGTAAATCATATTAACATAACCAAAGAAACAGTGCAACATGAACAGATTCTAATAAGTAAAACAAGAACACCGATAATGGTCAAGCCCTTAATACTAACTATGTACCTGGAACTGTGTTAAACGGTTTATATGTATTATCTCATTTAATCATCACAATAATCCTAAGAGGTAAGATTTATTATAATCAACATTAAGAGGACTGTGGATAAGAAAAATTAACAAGTGTTTAGCTAGTAAGTTGAAGCGTCCGGATGAGAACCCTGCCCCATTTGACACCAGTGTCTGAGTGCTTACCCAAATTGTGGTCACAGACTTCTGGGGACCTTCAAGACCCTTCAGGGCCCCAAACTTCAAAGCTATTTTTATAACAATACTGAGATGTTTTTGCTCTTTTTTACTATGTTAACATTTGAGCTAATGGTGCAAAAAAACCCACTGGTGAATAAAACTACTGGCACCTCATCACAAATCAAGGTAGTGGCACTAAATTATAGAAGTCATATTCTTGTGAAGCAGTAAAAATTATTAATTTTGTTAAATATCTTTTAAAATGTTCCATGAGACAAAATCGGAAGTATGCATAAAGTACTTGCACTGTGTACCGAAGAAAAAGATTGTCTTGAGAGGGAGCTTCAAGATGGCGGAAGAGTAAGACGTGGAGATCATCTTCCTCCCCACAAATACATCTGAAATGTATCTACATGTGGAACAACTCCTACAGAACACCTACTGAACGCTGGCAGAAGACCTCAGACCTCCCAAAAGGCAAGAAACTCCCCACGTACCTGGGTAGGGCAAAAGAAAAAAGAAAAAACAGAGACAAAACAATAGGGACGGGACATGCACCAGTGGGAGGGAGCTGTGAAGGAAGAAGGGTTTCCACACACTAGAAGCCCCTTTGCGGGCAGAGACTGCGGGTGGCGGAGGGGGGAGCTTCGGGGGCCACAGAGGAGAGCGCAGTAACAGGGGTGCAGAGGGCAAAGCGGAGAGATTCCTGCACAGAGGATCAGTGCTGACCAGCACTAACCAGTCCGGGAGGCTTGTCTGCTCACTCACCGGGGCAGGTGGGGGCTGGAAGCTGAGGCTTGGGCTTCGGAGGTCGGATCCCCGGGAGAGGACTGGGGTTGGCTGCGTGAACACAGCTTGAAGGGGGATAGTGTGCCACAGCTAGCTGGGAGGGAGTCCGGGAAAAAGTCTGGAGCTGCCGAAGAGGCAAGAGACTTTTTCTTGCCTCTTTGTTTCCTGGTGCACGAGGAGAGGGGATTAAGAGCGCTGCTTAAAGGAGCTCCAGAGGCGGGCGCGAGCCGCAGCTAAAAGCACGGACCCCAGAGACGGGCAGGAGACACTAAGGCTGCTGCTGCCGCCACCAAGGAGCCTGTGTGCAAGCACAGGTCGCTATCCACACCTCCCCACCCGGGAGCCTGGGCAGCCCGCCACTGCCAGGGTCCCGTAATCCAGGGACAACTTCCCAGGGAGAACGCACGGCGCGCCTCAGGCTGGTGCAAAGTCACGCTGGCCTCTGCTGCCACAGGTTCGCCCCGCACTCCATATCCCTCCATCCCCCCGGCCTGAGTGAGCCAGAGCCCCCAAATCAGCTGCTCCTCTAACCCCATCCTGTCTGGGCGGACACAGATGCCCTCAGGCGACCTGCACGCAGAGGCGGGGCCAAATCCAAAACTGAACCCCGGGAGCTGTGCGAACAGAGAAAGGGAAATCTCCCCCAGCAGCCTCAGGAGCAGCAGACGAAATCTCCACAATCAACTTGACGTAGCCTGCATCTGTGGAATACCTGAATAGACAACGAATCATCCCAAATTGAGGAGATGGACTTTGCGAGCAACGATATATATATATATATATATATATATTTCCCTTTTTCTCTTTTTGTGTGTGTATGTGTATGCTTCTGTGTGTGATTTTGTCTGTATAGCTTTGCTTTTACCATTTGTCCTAGGGTTCTGTCTGTCCTTTTTTTTCTATTACTTAAAAAAATTTTTTTTAATAATTATTTTTTATTTTAATAAATTTATTTTATCTTCTTCTTTCTTTCTTTTTTTCCCTCCCTTTTATTCTGAGCTGTGTGGATGACAGGCTCTTGGTGCTCGAGCCAGGCATCAGAGCTGTGCCTCTGAGGTAGGAGAGCCAAGTTCAGGACACTGGCCCACAAGAGACGTCCCAGCTCCACGTAATATCAAATGGTGAAAATCTCCCAGAGATCTCCATCTCAACCCCAACACGCAGCTCCACTCAACGACGAGCAAGATACAGTGCTGGACATCCTATGCCAAACAACTAGAAAGACAGGAACACAACCCCATCCATTAGCAGAGAGGCTGCCTAAAATCATAATAAGGCCACAGACACCCCAAAACATACCAACAGAGGTGGACCTGCCCACCAGAAAGACAAGATTCAGCCTCATCCACCAGAACAAAGGCACTAGTCCCCTCCACCAGGAAGCCTACACAACCTACTGAACCAACGTTAGCCACTGGGGACAGACACCAAACACGGGAACTACGAACCTGTAGCCTGTGAAAAGCAGACCCCAAACACAGTAAGATAAGCAAAATGAGAAGACAGAGAAACACACAGCAGATGAAGGAGCAAGGCAAAAAACACCAGACCTAACAAATGAAGAGGAAACAAGCAGTTTACCTGAAAAATAATTCAGAATAATGATAGTAAAGATGATCCAAAATCCTGGAAATAGAATGGAAAAAATACAAGAAACGTTTAACAAGAACTTAGAAGAACTAAAGAGCAAACAAACAGTGATGAACAACACAATAAATGAAATTAAAAATTCTCTAGAGGGATCAATAGCAGAATAACTGAGGCAGAAGAACGGATAAGTGACGTGGAAGATAAAATAGTGGAAATAACTATTGCAGAGCAGAATAAAGAAAAAAGAATGAGAAGAATTGAGGACAGTCTCAGAAACTTCTGGGAAAACATTAAATGCAGCAACATTCGAATTATAGGGGTCCCAGAGGAACAGAAAAAGAAAGGGACTGAGAAAATATTTCAAGGAATTATAGTTCAAAACTTCCCTAATATGGAAAAGGAAATAGTTAATCAAGTCCAGGAAGCACAGAGAGTCCCATACAGGATAAAGCCAAGGAGAAACATGCCAAGACACATATTAATCAAACTCAAAAATTAAACAAAAAGAAAAAATATTAAAAGCAGCAAGGGAAAAACAACAAATAACACACAAGGGAATCCCCATAATGTTAACAGCTTATCTTTCAGCAGAAACTCTGCAAGCCAGAAGGGAGTGGCAGGACATATTTAAAGAGATGAAGGAGAAAAACCTACAAACAAGACTACTCTACCCAGCAAGGATCTCATTCAGACTTGATGGAGAAATTAAAACCTTTACAGACAAGCAAAGGCTAAGAGAATTCAGCACCACCAAACAAGCTTTACAACAAATGCTAAAGGAACTTCTCTAGGCAGGATACACAAGAGAAGGAAAAGACCTACAGTAACGAACCCAAAACAATTAAGAAAATGGTAATAGGAACATACATATCGATAATTATCTTAAATGTAAAGGGATTAAATGCTCCCACCAAAAGACACAGACTGGCTGAATGGAAATGAAAACAAGACCAGTACATATGCTGTCTACAATACATCCACTTCAGACCTAGTGACACATACAGACTGAAAGTGAGGGGATGGAAAAAGATATTCCATGCAAATGGAAATCAAAAGAAACCTGGAGTAGCAATTCTCACATCAGACAAAACAGACTTTAAAACAAAGCCTATCACAAGAGACAAAGAAGGACACTACATAATGATCAAGGGATCAATCCAAGAAGATATAACAATTGTAAATATTTATGCACCCAACATAGGAGCACCTCAAAACATAAGGCAATGGCTAACAGCCATAAAAGGGGAAATCGACAGTAACACAATCATAGTAGGGGACTTTAACACCCCACTTTCACCAGTGGGCAGATCATTCAAAATGAAAATAAATAAGGAAACACAAGCTTTAAATGATACATTAAACAAGATGGACTTAATTGATATTTATAGGACATTCCATCCAAAAACAACAGAATACACTTTCTTCTCAAGTGCTCATGGAACATTCTCCAGGATAGATCATATCTTGGGTCACAAATCAAGGCTTGGTAAATTTAAGAAAACTGAAAGCGTATCAAGCATCTTTTCTGACCACAATGCTATGAGACTAGATATCAATTACAGGAAAAAAATCTATAAAAAATACAAACACATGGAGGCTAAACAGTACACTACTTAATAACTAAGAGATCACTGAAGAAATAAAAGAGGGAATCAAAAAATACCTAGAAACAAATGACAATGAAAACACGATGACCCAAAACCTATGGGATGCAGCAAAACCAGTTCTAAGAGGGAAGTTTATAGCAATACAATCCTACCTTAAGAAACAAGAAACACCTCAAATAAACAACCTAACCTTACACTCTAAAGCAATTAGAGAAAGAAGAACAAAAAAAACCCCAAAGTTAGCAGATGGAAAGAAATCATAAAGATCAGATCAGAAATAAATGAAAGAGAAATGAAGGAAATGATAGCAAAGATCAATAAAACTAAAAGCTGGTTCCTTGAGAAGATAAACGAAAGTGATAAACCATTAGCCAGACTCATCAAGAAAAAAAGGGAGAAGACTCAAATCAATAGAAATAGAAATGAAAAAGAAGTAACAACTGACACTGCAGAAATACAAAGGATCATGAGAGATTACTACAAGCAACTATATGCCAATAAAATGGACAACCTGGAAGAAATGAACAAATTCTTAGAAATGCACAACTTTCTGAGACTGAACCAGGAAGAAATAGAAAATATGAACAGACCAATCACAAGCACTGAATTGAAACTGTGATTAAAAATCTTCCGGGCTTCCCAGTGGTGCAGTGGTTGAGAGTCCGCCTGCTGATGCAGGGGACACGGGTTTGTGCCCCAGTCCGGGAAGATCCCACATGCCGCGGAGTGGCTGGGCCTGTGAGCCATGGCCGCTGAGCCTGCGCGTCTGGAGCCTGTGCTCCGCAACAGGAGAGGCCACAACAGTGAGAGGCCCGTGTACCACAAAAAAAAAAAAAAAAAATTTTCCAACAAACAAAAGCCCAGGACTGGATGGCTTCACAGGCGAATTCTATCAAACATTTAGAGAAGAGCTAACAGCTATCCTTCTCAAACTCTTCCAAAATATAGCAGAGGGAGGAACACTCCCAAACTCATTCTACGAGGCCACCATCACCCTGATACCAAAACCAGACAAAGATGTCACAAAGAAAGAAAATTACAGGCCAATATCACTGATGAACATAGATGCAAAAATCCTCAACAAAACACAAGCAAACAGAATTCAACAGTACATTAAAAGGATCATACACAATGATTAAGTGGGGTTTATTCCAGGAATGCAAGGATTCTTCAATACATGCAAATCAATCAACGTGATACACCGTATGAACAATTTGAAGGAGAAAAACCATATGATCATCTCAATAGATGCAGAGAAGCTTTCGACAAAATTCAATACCCATTTATGATAAAAACCCTGCAGAAAGTAGGCAGAGAGGGAACTTTCCTCAACATAATAAAGGCCATATATGACAAACCCACAGCCAACATCGTCCTTAATGGTGAAAAACCAAAACCACTCCTACTAAGATCAGAAACAAGACAAGGTTGCCCACCTCACCACTCTTATTCAAAATAGTTTTGGAAGTTTTAGCCACAGCAATCAGAGAAGAAAAAGAAATAAAAGGAATCCAAATCGGAAAAGAAGAAGTAAAGCTGTCACTGTTTGCAGGTGACATGATACTACACATAGAGAATAGTAAACATGCTACTAGAAAACTACTAGAGCTAATCAATGAATTTGGTAAAGTAGAAGGATACAAAATTAATGCACAGAAATCTCTGGCATTCTTATACACTAGTGATGAAAACTCTGAAAGTGAAATTAAGAAAACACTCCCATTTACCACTGCAACAAAAAGAATAAAATATCTAGGAATAAACCTACCTAAGCAGACAAAAGACCTGTATGCAGAAAATTATAAGACACTGATGAAAGAAATTAAAGGTGATACAAATAGATGGAGAGATATACCATATTTTTGGATTGGAAGAATCAACATTGTGAAAATGACTATACTACCCAAAGCAATCTACAGATTCAATGCAATCCCTATCAAACTACCACTGGCATTTTTCACAGAACTAGAACAAAAAATTGCACAATTTGTATGGAAACACAAAAGACCCCGAATAGCCAAAGCAATCTTGAGAACGAAAAATGGAGCTAGAGGAATCAGGCTCCCCGACTTCAGACTATACTACAAAGCTACAGTAATCAAGACAGTATGGTACTGGCACAAAAATAGAAATATAGATCAATGGAACAGGATAGAAAGCCCAGAGATAACCCCATGCACATATGGCCACCTTATCTTTGATAAAGGAGGAAAGAATATACAGTGGAGAAAAGACAGCCTCTTCAATAAGTGGTGCTGGGAAAACTGGACAGGTACATGTGAAAGTTTGAAATTAGGACACTCCCTAACACCATACACAAAAATAAACTCAAAATGGGTTAAAGACCTAAATGTAAGGCCAGACACTATAAGACTCTTAGAGGAAAACATAGGCAGAACACTCTATGACATAAATCACAGCAAGATCCTTTTTGACCCCCCTCCTAGAGAAATGGAAATAAAAACAAAAATAAACAAATGGGACCTAAGGAAACTTCAAAGCTTTTGCACAGCAAAGGAAACCATAAACAAGACCAAAAGACAGCCCACAGAATGGGAGACAATATTTGAAAATGAAGCAACTGACAAAGGATTAATCTCCCAAATTTACAAGTAGCTCATGCAGCTCAATATCAAGAAAACAAACAATCCAATCCAAAAATGGGCAGAAGACCTAAATAGACATTTCTCCAAAGAAGATATACAGATTGCTATCAAACACATGAAAGACTGCTCAACATCATTAATCTTTAGAGAAATGCAAATCAAAACTACAATGCAATATCATCTCACACCAGTGAGAATGGCCATCATCAAAAAATCTACAAACAATAAATGCTGTAGAGCGTGTGGACAAAAGGGAACACTCTTACACTGTTGGTGGCAACGTAAATTGATACAGCCACTATGGAGAACAGTATGGAGGTTCTTTAAAAAACTACAAATAGAACTACCATACGACCCATCAATCCCACTACTGGGCATATACCCTGAGAAAACCATAATTCAAAAAGAGTCATGCAATGTTCATTGCAGCTGCAATGTTCATTGCAGCTCTATTTACAATAGCCAGGACATGGAAGCAACCTAAATGTCCATCAACAGATGAATGGATGAAGAGGATGTGGCACATATATACAATGGAATATTACTCAGCCATAAAAAGAAACGAAATTTAGTTATCTGTAGTGAGGTGGATGGACCTAGAGTTTGTCATACAGAGTGACGTAAGTCAGAAAGAGAAAAACAAATACCGTATACTAACACATATATATGGAATCTTAAAAACAAACAAAAAAATGGTCATGAAGAACCTAGGGGCAAGATGGGAATAAAGACACAGACCTACGAGAGAATGGACTTGAGCATATGGGGAGGGGGAAGGGTAAGCTGGGACAAAGTGAGAGAGTGGCAGGGACATATGTACACTACTAAACTTAAAATAGATAGCTAGTGGGAAGCAGCCGCATAGCACGGGGAGATCAGCTCGGTGCTTTGTGATCACCTAGAGGGATGGGATAGGGAGGGTGCGAGGGAGACGCAAGAGGGAGGGGATATATGTATATGCATAGCTGATTCACTTTGTTATACAGCAGAAACTAACACACCATTGTAAAGCAATTATACTCCAATAAAGATGTTTTAAAAAAAATCTGTTGCTTAGTGTAAAAAAAAAAAAGATTGTCTTGAGAAAAAAGCACTTGGGCAATCGTATTAGCTATGAGTGAATGTAGGTATTTTTTTTCAAGAAATGCCATTTTTTACTTGTAAGAATGACATAAAAACAGTAATTTAAAAAAAAAAACAGTAATTTTTTTCAGGCTTGGATATTTGGCAGATATTTCTCAAAAATGAAGTGAACCTTTCACGTCAAGAAACAACAACAGCTGTCAGGTGAAGATTAGAATTTTGGAAAACTTGTATCTGCCACTGTTAGCTTGGCAGCTTCTCAATACTTAATGACTTTTTGGATGAGATCAGTGGTGATATTAACGAATGTGATTTTTTTGAAATTGTATAATAAAATGTCTCATAGTTGAAAGATCTGCATAATTCAGTGCACCAGTATTTTCTAAATGACCAATGCACAACATTACAAAATCATGTACGGGTAAAAGAGCCATTCACAGTGCAAGACAGATTGATGGACTTGAAAATAAAAGAATCTGAAAAGTTCATTGATATAGTTTTAGATTGTACATTGCAATTAAGCTTTAAGAAACTACCACTGTCTGAAAAGGTCTTTTGCCATTACATGCCCATGTAGGGCCACCAGATTTTCTTCATGTACTTCAACTAAAACAAGGTATTGCAACAAGATTGAATTTAGAAGCAGGTACGAGAATCTAACTTTCCTCTATTAAGTAGAAATTGCAAAAATATAAAACAATACCACTCCTCCATTATTTTTTGTTTGTTTTGGAAAACAATTATTTTTCAGAAAAATGTTATTTTGTTAACATGCAATGGTTTCGTTATTGTCATTTTTAAATGAATAAATACATAATTTTTTAAATGTCTCAGTAAATACTAAGAGATATAAACCCACATAAAAACTCTGGGATATCTGATAATTTTTAAAAACGTGAATGGGTCCTAAGACCGATCAAAAAGTTTGAGAACTGCTGCATCATACCATACATCCTTCTTTTTTTTTTAAAAAAAAAATTGAAGTATAGGGCTTCCCTGGTGGCGCTATGGTTGAGAGTCCGCCTGCCGATGCAGGGGACATGGGTTCGTGCCCCGGTCCGGGAAGATCCCACATGCCGCGGAGTGGCTGGGCCCGTAAGCCATGGCCGCTGAGCCTGCGCGTCCAGAGGCTGTGCTCCGCAATGGGAGAGGCCACAACAGTGAGAGGCCCGCATACCGCAAAAAAAAAAATAAAAATTGAAGTATAGATGATTTACAACATTGTGTTAGTTTTAGATGTACAGGACAGTGATTCAGGTTTGTTTTCTGCAGAGTACATTCCATTATAGGTTATTATAAGATATTGGGTGTAATCCCCTGTGCTATGCAGTAAATTCTGTTGCTTATCTATTTTATGTATAGTAGTTTGTTTCTGTTAATTCCATACCCTTAATTTGTCCCTCCCCTGCTCCCTCTCTCCTTTGGTAACCATAAATTTGTTTCTATGTCTGCGAGTCTATTTCTGTTCTGCATACAGATTCATTTATATTATTTTTTAGATTCCACATATAAGTTGTATCATATAGTATTTGTCTTTGTCTGACTTACTTCACTAAGCATATACTTCCTTTTACTTGTGTCTCAACCAGTATAAGGATACATTAGATTGAAAACAGAGTGAGGATTTACTAAAGATGGAAACTTGCTGGATACTTAACTTGTATGTATGTGTTCTTAGCAAGAAGATACCTGGCCTATGGAATTAATAAGTCTTTGGCTTCTGAGATATGAGTCCTTTCTGAAAGGTAATTATCTTTATCGTAAGAAAGAGAGCTCAGTAAGCCTTTTGTATTTAAGGGCTTTAAAGAACCCAAGGTCAGTAGAATGGGGTTAGGACTAAAGTCAGGGAAAACAGCAATAGCTAGACAAAGGACATATCCTGGCACTCCACAGATGGATTAGAACAGGTTAGTGGGGACTCTTGTTATGGGAGACTCTAAACAGGGTGCAACTTCCTAATTTACCCTGTAACCACACTTGATAAAAATCTAAAAAGCTCATTGTCACTAATCTCCTCTTTAGATTAAAACCTAAAATTTCTTTATGTAACAATAACAACATGAAGGCCAGGAATGAATGAAGGAACAAATGAACAAACAAAACAAACAAATAAATACATAAATATTTCTGAGAAATCCTTTCACATTTTTGGTTAGTACAAACTCAGCTCAATATAAAATTTGAAAATGACAGTGATAAACTTTTAGGGAGGGAGAAAATCAGTAGTAGTATAAGCATCCATTAAGACTGTAGTTAAATGACAACGGTTTTGCCAGCATACTTGCTTACGACTGAATTTGTTAGCTTTATCTTTAGCAGACAGTTAGGTTCAAGAGGCACATATAGTACTGAGATATAGCCCTTATCATTTCTCTTACTGGCCACCGGACAACTATTCATAATTTGCAGGTTGAATGCTATTTATAGCATTTCAGAAAAATAGTTTCCTTAAGAATGAAGAAACATACTTTCCTGTTCTCATTTCAAAGGCCTGGTATGTTTTCAGAAGCAGAACATACACCAAGACAGAAATGATAAAAATCACTCTGGCCCCAATTTTGCCAAATACACATTATTCACCCTATTTATATGTAAATCACATAACTACCATGATATATATAATCTAAGCATCACATCAGTGCACAACATTCCTAACTATTCAAGCTTCAGCAGTACTCAGTATTCAGAGTTCTGTGACCCACGGCAAATGGAAAGGAGCCAGAAATCACAATCTTTCCTGCAATAGGAGTCTGCATTTTAATGATGGAAGATTAATGAGGGCTTACTTTGATAGGATTAGTTATTGAGCAGGAAACTCAGTTTGGGATCTCATTACCAAAGTGTCCACATTTGCCCTTGATGAATCCTAGCCTGTATTGTTGGAGGTGCAGAAAGTCACCTAAGCAATCATCTTTTTTTTTTTTTTTAACATCTTTATTGGAGTATAATTGCTTTACAATGGTGTGTTAGTTTCTGCTGTATAACATAAGCAATCATCTTAAAGGTAGAACACTGAAGGCAATAATTCGGGAAAAAAAAAAGCAAGACTGCACATACAAACTAATGACATGTAACTAAAAATAAGTGATTATTAATAGAATAAGAAAAATGTTAGAAAAATTCTCCATTTCATCATACCTCTCCCACCACTATTCATTGTCAATAATCTCTACGTTAAAAACATCAAATCTTTTTGTTAAATTAAATTTAAAAATAGTCTCAACATTTTCATGTTATCTCCAAACTTGAGAAACAGCCCAACAAAACACACACAAAAAAATCAAGATTTCAAAAAACTAAAAACAGGGCTTCCCTGGTGGCGCAGTGGTTGGGAGTCTGCCTGCTGATGCAGGGGACACGGGTTCGTGCCCCGGTCCGGGAAGATCCCACATGCCGCGGAGCGGCTGGGCCCGTGAGCCATGGCCGCTGAGCCTGCGCTCCGCAGCGTGAGAGGCCACAACAGTGAGAGGCCCACGTACCACAAAAACAACAACAAAAACCCCAAAAAATAATCTTCCTATTAACACTTTAACTGTGTTAAATATCTCTCCTTTTGCCCTTTCTCCGTGACAAAAGAATAGTCAGAGAAAAGGGAATTTCCTCCAGGTTAAGATATATTCTCTTTCCCCTAACTTCTCTTTTGTTAACTCTAGGACTCTCAATAGTGATAGACGTGTTCCCTAGAGGATGTTTAGAAATACATGTAGAGACATTTTTCAGAAATAACGTGTAGGTGTTTTATTGTCACAATGATTAGGGGATTATTATAGACAATCAGTGGCTGGGGGCCAGGAATGCTCAGTATTTGCCACATACTGGACATTCTCAACCCACAAGGAACTGTCCCCCACCCCATGCGACTTATGAATGTCTCATGAAACTAATCACACTATATATATGAATCAATATTACTTTCGCATTACTAGTATTGAAGCTTTTACAAGAAGTTATACAAAAATACCCCAGTAATTATAGGAGAGGGTCATAATGGAGAGGGAAGCTAAATAGAATAAAGATATTATATCAAAATTATTGAATTATTAAATAATTAACTCACCTTATATAGCAGCACATTTAACAAACACTAAAGTACCCTCCACTCAGATTTAACAAACATTAACTAACATTTTGTCACAAATGCTTTGAAAAACTTTTAAAGCAAAATAGTACATTATAGATTCCAATATAATGGAAAGCCCCTTTCTACCATTCCTCAATTCTAATTCTCTCTTCTTTAAATATTATGTTTTGTACTTTCTATAACTTCTGTAAGAATTCCTTCCTAGATGGAAATTATAAATCTGACATTCCATATGTATGTCTTCTAGGCAAGCTAGAACTTATTTTTATGTATGGTGTGAGGTTGGCTTTGATTCCCACCTCCCTCCATACAGTTACGCAATTGCATCAGGGCCATTTATTGAATAATCTTTTCAAATTGACTTATAGAGCCATTTCTGTCATATACCAAATTCCATACCTGGATGGGTTTATTTTGTGCTTTCTGTTTCACTAGTTTATATTAATAATATCACTGCATTAGTTTTCTTTTGGTTAATATTTGCCTCATATTTTTTAAATCTCCTTTTTGACCAATATCCTTAAATTTTTACATTTGTCTCTTATAAACAGTATACAGATGGATTTTTTAAAATATCTAATAATTTCCTTTATTAGGTAATCAGGTTACCCTCTTTCTGTGTTTTCTCTATGTTTTTAAAGGGGTGGATGACTTTCCTTTGTTCCACACTCCCCCATTCCATTTAAAAGTTATACATTTTCTTTCTATTCTTTTAGTGAGTACCATTCAAATTTTAATATGCATTCCTGTACTTCTACATTTCTTGTGAGCAGAGATGCTAACTGCCCTTTGTTCTGCAGTATAGTCTCAATGATGTTTGTACAAAAATAGCCGTGGTAAACAGAGATAGAGTCTCTTTTTGCAGCAACAGACAGGTTTTCTTATAGCCTCAGAAGAAAACGATAGCCTCTCTCTCTCTCTCTCTCTCTCTCTTTCTCTCTCCAGAGTAAATGAAGATATGTTCAATATCCATTAAAAAAAAAAATCAAGTTCCCTAAACTCGGAGTTCCTCTCCTATAACACAATCCACTGCATTATGCAGGTATCATTTGGACCCTCTGTGTCGTCTCTATGGGATTTGGAAGCAAGGGAAATCAAGACAAATATGCTAATGCTCATGCTGCTTGCTGTGCTGTGAGTGAGAAAGTCCTTTGTCTCTGACACAGGAGTCTTGGATTTTCTGCCAATATCTATGAAACAGTAACAGGCTCATTTATTAGCTTTTGAGTATGGTAAAATCAAATCCCAGATCTGAAAGGATGCCTGACTTGATGTCTAAATATAAAGAGCATATTTACTTTCCCCTCAAATGATACAAAATCATTAGAACACTTTTAAGTTGAAATCCCACTGACTCTTACCTTTCATGTTATTGTTACCTAGAATTTTACTTCCATCATGCTATTAGCCTTTCCCCAATTGATTTTACGTATAAATATTTAATAGTCATTGTTTAATTAGATTGCAAACTTGTGAGGATTAGAGGAGTGCTTAAAGAGGGTTAGAGCAGTGCTTAGTGCACAGTAAGCGCTTAATATATGTCCACATTATTTTTTAACAATGTTTTTTGCTTGCCTCTTCTCATATACCGTACACTTTCAGAGTTTAATTTTTCTGATTAAGCAAAGATAAGTTATTTTTCCATATGTGATTTTTTAATACTATGTTCATGAATATGTCTAAGGATTTTATCAGACTATCTTTATAATTCCATACATATTTTTCTACATAAATGATTCTTCTCAATCTAAAACTCTGACTAAAGCAGTGTAGTTTTCTGTTTAGTCACCGAGCACAATTAGGTGCTTTCAAGGGAATTTTTAAAAAAGAATTATCCTTTTTTTTAAGTCTATATCATAGTAGTTTTTCCCTCAGAAACCTAAAACAATTACCAACTCGGCAATCAGTTCCTTTATAATTTCTTCAACTCTAGACATAAGATTTAATCTAGTATTGTCTTATGCCATATCTCACATTTATAATGTGAAGCAGGAAAGGTAGGGTTATGTAAAAATGAATACTTAATATGATAATATATATACTGGTTAAATTTTTACAAAGTTTTCTATCTCTATACATAATTATAGGGTTTGATCTTATTTTATTTGTTTTATAATATGTATATATATTTTTTGGAGCCCTCATTGAGCAAGCCATGTACTCAAATGAAAGGTATTTCTCCACAGGCCTAGAAGCAAATACCACTGTATATATGAAGGATGGCTACTTTAGGCCTGATGATGACATCACAGAATTACAGTGCAACACACAGAGCAATGAACTAGAATTAGTACACCTATGTTTTAGTCTCTGTTCTCCCACTGGAAGATGAACCAGACTAGGGGCAGAGGGCTGTCCAATGACATAAGTTAAAGTTTTATGTTCTGAGACTATTTAGTTTTGTTACCTTCTCAAACAATAAATTTCTTATCTACTAATGCTGAAATTACTTGCTTCATACACCTTACAGATTTGTCTTGAGAATCAAATGAAATGTTTGTGAAAGTATTTTTAAACTTCAAAGCACCCTGCAAGTATTTATACTGTAAGTGTTACTGTTAACACTTTAAATGCATTAGTATAGTGTTAATATAAACATTTTTCACCCCTAGTCTTACCATCAACATATGGGTTTCTGGATATAAGCCTTAAGAGGAAAGGTATGATCAGGAAACAAAGAAGGTTAAGATAGAATAAGGAGATTGCTATCTCAAAAAGGTTCTTTTTTGTTTTGTTTTGTTTTGCAAAGTCCTGTGATACTGTACTCCAACTGTCTTTTAAAAGAGGTTTGAGTCCGTGTCACATACTACATGTGAGTAATAGGCTAAGCTATACCTTGGCTAACCTTTGACAGTCAACTCTGACTTTTGGTTTGATAAGGAACCCAAGAAGCTAATGAAGTAAGCCAAAATCTGGCAAAGTTTCCAAGGTAATGTATCAAGCAAAACACAGAAGCAGCTACTTAAGAATTTACTAAGTTCAAATTTCCTACTTCTTCAAAAACAGGCCTGAATATCAAAAAATCCAAGTGAAAACTGCTAACATCACAGTTTAATACAACACTCACACTACTGGGTTTTTAAAAATAATTTGATAGTATCAAGAAAAATAAGATACTTCCCCTTTACTTAAAGTGAGAATATGGAAGGTAACCACACAAACTTTATAACAAAAGACTATATAATTACTAGCAGGAACTTGTTTAGATACATGGACTTCTTAGGACAACAAAACTTTAAAAACAGTACTTTGTCGTGCTGCCGATTTCTGCTTTATTTTTTTTTTACCTCATTTCTATTAATGCAACAAGTACTTACATCTGGAATAAATCCAATTTCATTGAGATGATTGCTTAGCTCTGGATCATGGAATGCAATCATCTGAGAGAATACAGTCAGATACTCTGAAATGATAATAAAGTTTAAGACAATCATTTTTTTTTTACATAGTACTTCAAATAAAGACATTAAATCCACATAAATTAGTTTTATTTACATTTTGAATGAGATTTGGTTTCTCCATGAAGAGAACATACTTTATTAATTTTCTGTTTTGTTACTACTTCAAATATGGCTAATTATTAAACAAACAAAGCTTTTCATTAAAAGCTATGCCACAACTTATTTTCTACCTTCAGAGCTGTCACTTCATTTCCTGAATCACAAATTATTCACATGATGAATGATTTTTTCCTATTAAATTCAACAAAATCATTTTGTCTAGTGATATTAAATCTGTCTTGCATTTATTAATTGTTCAGAAAGTGTAACAGATACTTAAATAAGGAACAACACAGTCACAAATAGAATAATTACACCTCAAATTTGTTTACATATACAGATATATGCATTTGTTCCAGTAAAGTGAAGACCCAGGATAGACCCTAAGGCCCAGGGAACTTCTGGGTTTAATTAACTTTTCTTTAACTTCTTTTTTTTCTCCTTCCAATTAGCAATGGTATATTTATAGTCCTAATTTACCTAGAAGCCAGAGGTATGCAACATCAACAATCATAAGCATTCAACTTTACGTTGATGAAAGCATATAGTTATTAACTTTAAAAAGCACACTTCAACAAAGCTACAGTCATCAAGACGGTATGGTACTGGCACAAAAACAGAAAGATAGATCAATGGAACAGGATAGAAAGCCCAGAGATAAACCCATGCACATATGGACACCTTATCTTTGATAAAGGTGGCAGTAATGTACAATGGAGAAAGGACAGCCTCTTCAATAAGTGGTGCTGGGAAAACTGGACAGGTACATGTAAAAGTATGAGATTAGATCACTCCCTAACACCATACACAAAAATAAGCTCAAAATGGATTAAAGACCTAAATGTAAGGCCAGAAACTATCAAACTCTTAGAGGAAAACATAGGCAGAACACTCTATGACATAAATCACAGCAAGATCCTTTCTGACCCACCTCCTAGAGTAATGGAAATAAAAACAAAAATAAACAAATGGGACCTAATGAAACTTCAAAGCTTTTGCACAGCAAAGGAAACCATAAACAAGACCAAAAGACAACCCTCAGAATGGGAGAAAATATTTGCAAATGAAGCAACCGACAAAGGATTAATCTCCAAAATTTACAAGCAGCTCATGCAGCTCAATAACAAGAAAACAAACAACCCAATCCAAAAATGGGCAGAAGACCTAAATAGACATTTCTCCAAAGAAGATATACAGACTGCCAACAAACACATGAAAGAATGCTCAACATCATTAATCATTAGAGAAATGCAAATCAAAACTACAATGAGATATCATCTCACACCAGTCAGAATGGCCATCATCAAAAAATCTAGAAACAATAAATGCTGGAGAGGGTGTGGAGAAAAGGGAACACTCTTGCACTGCTGGTGGGAATGTGAATTGGTTCAGCCACTATGGAGAACAGTATGGAGGTTCCTTAAAAAACTACAAATAGAACTACCATATGACCCAGCAATCCCACTACTGGGCATATACCCTGAGAAAACCAAAATTCAAAAAGAGTCATGTACCAAAATGTTCATTGCAGCTCTATTTACAATAGCCCGGAGATGGAAACAACCTAAGTGCCCGTCATCAGATGAATGGATAAAGAAGATGTGGCACATATATACAATGGAATATTACTCAGCCATAAAAAGAAACGAAATTGAGCTATTTGTAATGAGGTGGATAGACCTAGAGTCTGTCATACAGAGTGAAGTAAGTCAGAAAGAAAAAGACAAATACCGTATGCTAACACATATATATGGAATTTAAGAAAAAAATGTCATGAAGAACCTAGGGGTAAAGCAGGAATAAAGACGCAGACCTCTTAGAGAACGGACTTGAGGTTATGGGGAGGGGGAAGAGTGAGCTGTGACAGGGCGAGAGAGAGTCATGGGCATATACACACTAACAAACGCAGTAAGGTAGATAGCTAGTGGGAAGCAGCCGCATGGCACAGGGATATTGGCTCGGTGCTTTGTGACAGCCTGGAGGGGTGGGATGGGGAGGGTGGGAGGGAGGGAGACGCAACAGGGAAGACATATGGGAACATATGTTTATGTATGACTGATTCACTTTGTTATAAAGCAGAAACTAACACACCATTGTAAAGCAATTATACCCCAATAAAGATGTTAAAAAAAAAAAAAAAAAAAAAAAGCACACTTCATTTTAAACTAGAAAATCATGCCTCAGGCAATTGTCCACAGCTATGCTCCAGTTTATTAAATATCTTTCTTATCTGAGCCTGATAAAAGATAATTACTATGTAGGATTACATGGCTAATTAAGGATCTACTGAAGAAACCTAATCCATCATGAAAACATTTTCCTTGTATTCTGCCAAACACTTATGGTGGGATTTATACATGTGTTATAACTGCATACATACATATATACACACACACATACACATATAAATACACACAAATATATATGTGTATATATATATAAAATACACACATAAATATGTGTATACACTTATTTTGTATATTATTGTATACCATATATGTAAATATAAATTATAAGGCTGGCAAAAGTTTTGGTTGCTCAGGATAAGCTCTGGAATGAGATACAGCATGGTTTGTTACATTCAGAAAAATTTCTTTAAGGGAGAGATATGACAGAACTGATGATATCAGCACTATGTCAAATTTCAAGTTATTTCAAAAATGAATTTAAAAGTTCCTTAGAGCAAATAAAAAAAACCTGAAATGCATATGTCCTTTGATGTATAAACCAACCTGAGAATTTAAGAGGAGCTACAGAAAAACAGACTGGTAGGCAAAATAAAACAAAAGATCCCATGGATATTACTGCTGACTCTTTTAAAATATTCATAAAATACTCTAATTGTGATTTATAATAATGAAGATTTGCATCTAGAGCTATAATAACCCCCAAAACAGTATTTTCTAACTGATAGGTGACCTATGTAAGGGTAAATGTTATTCTTAAAAAAAAACCAAGGTATTTATGAAATTTCCTCTTAAACTTCAAGTGAGGTTTAATGTTGTACTTTGGCACACAACCATGTCTTATATAAATTTCTGTTTTACTGAAACTTTATACTTTTTAATTTTTTGCAATGAGATATTAAATGAAAATAGTCTTTTTCCCTTCTAATGCCACCATATTAAAAATTCTTATTCCTCTCCTATAGAATAGGATTTTTTAAATTTATCATATACTTTTAAATGACAATTCTCAAAGAATTCAGTGTAAGGATTTTATACGACACTATCATATTTCTGTGCAGCTGTTTATAAATAAGATATCTACTTGTTTTCAAAAAATTTTTCATAAAAGAGATACAGAGGTGACATTTTATTAAGTCCCACACATGGATATCCTTATTTTTTCCTTTTCGACCAGTCTTTCTGCTTTCATTCTCTTAGCAGGGGTAAGGAGAAGATGAAGGATAATGGGCAACAGATTTAAAGCAAAAGGTGTCCTCTGCTCACAAACCAAAAATGGCATTCTCAATTCCGTAACTATTTGTAATTTTCCATCAGGCTGCTAGCTTATTCTGAAGATGGAACTATAGATAAATATGCAGAGAGTCATAAATCTCTTGTCAACTAAAATGTGCCCAAACTAAATCATTTGGTGACATTAGACTCACGGCACTCAAAAGAAGTCGAAGTTATTTTACTGCAAATGAACCCAAATTAGATTATTTTCCATTATGAAGTTTGCCAGCTATAAAATTTGGCTTACTGTCTAAAGCCACAAGAATAAGCACCAACCTTTATGTCTAAATGGGAAGAGGGGGTTTCAAAAGAAGAGAAAGGAAAGAGAAAGGTAATTTTTAGGGCTATATTTGTGAATCATTTTATGTTTTGCTCACATACCCTGCTCTAGTAAAAAAAAATCTACAAGCAGCTTACTTAATAGATCTTGGAATATTTCTAGTAATGGTAGAACATTTTCTGTCTCAGGAAATATCTCCTTAGTCACATGATGCAAGACATTTTTGAAAATGCTCAATGTATTTCCTACTACCTTTCAATATCCTAACATTAAAGTCATCCATGACAAAGATGTGCATTAAACTGGAAATACGCAATGTACTGTTTTTCCAAATATATAACCCTTAGAGTGAAGTTGCATACTCTCCTTCTCTCTTTGCTACTGCTGGATGAGAAAGGAGATTTATATTATATTCCCATTTGACAACTGGACTTCAGACTTTGATGCCTGTCTTCCTTTCTCCCCCTAAAAGACTTGCTGAATGTCTATGTGTAGTGGGACCATACATCCTAGTTTACCTGGAAGAGTCCCAGTTGCCAATGGTAGACTCAGTGTCTGGTGCATTTAGTGCCCCTTCAACCCTCAAAAATATCACTAGTTAGTTATATATTCATCCTAGCTATGTGTGGCACTACATTAAATGCTAGGGACATTACAGTGAAGAAGATAGTTCCCTTGCCTTCAAAGGATTTATAAACATATACAAGTAAACAAAAAATTGGAGAAATTTTCCCAAGTTTATATGGTACGTCCCTCTATCTTTCCCTTTCTGACTTCCACATCTTCTAATGGTTCAAGTGTAACTATGCCTTGGTTTTATAAACAGTGTAACAATATGCTGAATGTTGCGGTGAAATTCCAGTGGCCGTTTTGGTGAACACACACATAGTACAGTGACTTCAAACAACAGTTTAAATGTTTTATAGGCCAGTTTTCTGGGTTGTTTCTTTCTTAAGTGCAAGATGACATTAAGGTATAGTTGGATTTTCCATGAAGGATTAGTTTCCATCCTTAGTAACTAAGTGGCTGCCTCTCCTCACCGGCCTGAACCTGCCTTTTTTTCTCTTCAATACCTTAAAGTATGTCTGTCTTGCAAGTTATAACCCTGTTTTCCAATATCACTGAAACTCTAATCAATCTATCCCTTTCAAATCCCTCCATTTTCTTCAATCCAACTGGCACTCTAAGGTTCTGAATCTAAGAGTAATTTTAATAATCACAGATAATCTTAGGGGGACAACCCTGAATTGTTTAATCAGTATATTATTTTTTAAAGTTCCTATGTGTTGGTACTTTATCAACTCGATGGTAAATTTGCTGGGGACAATTTGATAGTGCCAAAAATGATTATGAATATTCATTTCAGCAGAAGTAATTAAATTTATTATCTTCTTAAAAATGTCTGCAGGTAATAAGTTAATAGAACCATGATTAAAAAACAAAACAGAACAGGACATCTTGACTAAATAGATAATTTTTCTCTCTTCTGTAAGAGGCAAAGCATTGAGTCTTATAAGCATATAAATACTCTATTTTATGAAAAACTTTAAAATAAAGAAGTTTAAAGTTCTATTAGAGTATAATTATAAAAACACATTTTGGGACTTCCCTGGTGGCACAGTGGTTAAGAATCCACCTGCCAATGCAGGGGACATGGGTTCGAGCCCTGGTCCAGGAAGATCCCACATGCTGTGGAGCAACTAAGCCCATGTACCACAACTAGTGAGCCTGCACTCTAGAGCCCGTGAGCCACAACTACTGAGCCCGCATGCCACAACTACTGAAGTCCAAGCGCCTAGAGCCCGTGCTCTGCAACAAGAGAAGCCACCGCAATGAGAAGCCTGCACACTGCATCGAAGAGTAGCCCCTGCTTGCCTCAACTAGAGAAAGCCTGCGGGCAGCAACAAAGACCAACACACCCAAAAACAAATAATAAATAAATTTATAAAAAATAAAAACATATAAAAACACATGTTTTCAAAGAAGATTTAATGTTGCTATTGAATATAGAAACTTTTCATCTCAGTAGAGACAATTAAACGACTAAATGAATACGCAGTATTACAATTAGCTGTTGAATTGATTGGTTTCATATGACACAGGAGTTTTCCAAAACTATGGGAAACAAAGTGTGTACGTGATATTTATGCTAATCAAAATCAATGTTATTTTGAAGTTTAAAGCTTAAAACACCATAAAACACAGGGGGACGGGAGGACAATCAAAGAGGGAAACCAAGAAAATGAAAACTGAGTATTTCTAATTCCAAGCCTAAAATACACATTTTGAAGAATAAATCATTGCTCTTCCATAAACTTTGGCAACCAATAATCACTGTACTGTTTCAGCTCATTCTTTAGCTCTCCATCCCTCTTTCTCTGGCTCCATGGACCAGATTTGACTACTGGCTGTTTTATCAATCCATTTTGCACTTTTTTTTACCTCAGTTCTTTTCCTTGTCCTCTGTCTTCAGAATGTCTTTCTCCCTTTCACCAAGCAAATTCCTACTCAAATTTCAAGTTCGTCAATAAGTATTCTGTCTCTTAAGAAACCTTTCCAGACATGCCGTTCCTTTCCTTTGCCACCAAAAACAAAGTTAAAAAATCAAAATAACCTCACCCCACTTCTTCCTCTGCGCTAATATAGTAACATGTATACTTATTTCATTGACTTATAATTAGTTATTTTCACATTTATTTCCTATATTTGGCTATGAAATCCCTTGGAAAAAGACTGAATATTAAAGTACATTACTGGTTAATCAATCAAACTAAATATGAGTCTTTTTGGCCTTTCTGACCAATCTCTCCAAATTTGTGCTGTGTACACTGTGGTTTCTCTTGTATTTCCATATATGAAACAGATATGGTCTTGCTTATTTGTATAATAAGCCTTTTCAAAGTGTATTAAAGAAGTTCATAGTTAAAAAGTATGAAAACTCCTCTTTTTCAACATATATCTAGTTGAAATATGAAACAATTTGTGGAGAAATGAAACTTTTTAGAGGTTAAAAATAGGAATCTCTACAGAACCAATATAGAAGTTAATGTAATGGAAGCTATCTAATATGGCCCTGTAAGAGCTGGCCATCTAGTGAGGCACCATCCAGCCATCTCATAAATAACATAACCAACTCATTTTATAAGTCCTATTTTAACTGTTTTTCTGAGAATTCTCCAAATATCTTCATCTTTCTTAAAGCACAGGCATCTAGCTAAGCACTATGCTTGTAGAGGCCTGACAAATTTGGAAAAAGATTATTTCCAGGCTTTCACATATGAAAGTTCAGTTAACACTACAGGTTCCAAAGGAAAAAAAAAAAAAGTTAAGACCATTTTATTTATTGTGATCTATATTAAAGGCAATGATTCCATGAGACAAAAAGGGTGCATATATTTTTCCTTTTAAATGTATCTTTTATACATTAGAACTGTGCCTATGTATCATATAGCATGCTATTACTCTTTATTTCAAAGTAATTTAAGGTGAGACACAGAAAGTGGATTCTGGTAAGATATGCTTAGGAGTGTTTTACTCAAATGTTTTATTATAGTCAAAATTATTTGAAAAGCACATTTAATACATTACAGACATTTCACTGTAAACATGATCCTTGTAAAAGTTATATGGAATATTTTATAATGTGGTATATATTATAAATAAACACTATAAACTGTATTATTGAGAAAAATACAAATAAGCCCTATGGCATTTTTTTAAAAAAACAAACTTGAGTTTAAAATTTTGACTGTTCTTTCTATAAAAATTGAAGAATACATTTAATAAAAAGATAACAGTATTATTCTAAAAACTATCTTGCTAAAAATGTCTTTTTTATGTATTATGAGTCTTAAAATTTCTAGTGACATTTCATTGACTCCATACATTTAACCTACAAACTAAAAATATTAACTCTGAATCACAGCAACTGGGAAGAGAATTTGATTTATTCAACTCTTACGGAGAAAATAAAAGTGCTGTTTAATCCCTTTTTTTTAATTTTTAAATTTAATTTTATTTTTTTAATGCAGCAGGTTCTTATTAGTCATCAATTTTACACACATCAATGTATACATGTCAATCCCAATCGCCCAAGTCATCACACCACCACCACCACCACCCCCATGGCTTTCAACCCTTGGTGTCCATACGTTTGTTCTCTACATCTGTGTCTCAATTTCTGCCCTGTAAACCGGTTCATCTGTACCATTTTTCTAGGTTCCACATACATGTGTTAATATACGATATTGGCTTTTCTCTTTCTGACTTACTTCACTCTGTGAGACAGTTGCTAGATCCATCCATGTCTCAACAAATGACTCAATTTCGTTCCTTTTAATGGCTGAGTAATATTCCATTGTATATATGTACCACCTCTTCTTCATCCATTCGTCTGTCGATGGGCATTTAGGTTGCTTCCATGACCTGGCTTTGTAAATAGTGCTGTACTGAACGTTGGGGTGCATATGTCTATTTGAATTATGGTTTTCTCTGGGTATATGCCCAGTAGTGGGATTGCTGGATCATATGGTAATTCTATTTTTAGTTTTTTAAGGAACCTCCATGCTGTTCTCCATAGTGGCTGTATCAATTTACATTCCCACCAACAGTGCAAGAGGGTTCCCTTTTCTCCAGACCCTCTCCAGCATTCGTTGTTTGTAGATTTTCTGATGATGCCCATTCTAACTGGTGTGAGGTGATACCTTGTTGTAGTTTTGATTTGCATTTCTCTAATAATTAGGGATGTTGAGCAGCTTTTCATGTACTTCTTGGCTCTCTGTATGTCTTCTTTACAGAAATGCCTATTTAGGTCTTCTGCCCATGTTTGGATTGGGCTGTTTATTTCTTTAATATTGAGCTGCATGAGCTGTTTATATATTTTGGAGATTAATCCTTTGTCCATTGATTCGTTGGCAAATATTTTCTCCCATTCTGTGGGCTGTCTTTTCATCTTGTTTATTGGTTTCTTTTGCTGTGTAAAAGCTTTGAAGTTTCATTAGGTCCCATTTGTTTATTTTTGTTTTTATTTCCATTACTCTAGAAGGTGGATCAAAAAAGATCTTGCTGTGATTTATGTCAAAGAGTGTTCTTCCTATGTTTTCAGGTAAGAGTTTTATAGTGTCCAGGCTTACATTTAGGTCTCGAATCCATTCTGAGTTTACTTTTGTGTATGGTGTTAGGGAGTGTTCTAATTTCATTCTTTTACATGTCGTTGTCCAGTTTTCCCAGCACCACTTATTGAAGAGACTGTCTTTTCTCCATTGTATACCCTTGCCTCCTTTCTCATAGATTAGTTGACCATAGGTGTGTGGGTTTATCTCTGGGCTTTCTATCTTGTTCCATTGATCTATGTTTCTGTTTTTGTGCCAGTACCATATTGTCTTCATTACTGTAGCTTTGTAGCATAGTCTGAAGTCAGGGAGTCTGATTCCGCCAGCTCTGTTTTTTTCCCTCAAGACTGATTTGGCTATTCGGGGTCTTTTGTGTCTCCATACAAATTTTAAGACTTTTTGTTCTAGTTCCGTAAAAAATGCCACTGGTAATTTGATAGGGATTGCATTTAATCTGTAGATTGCTTTGGGTAGTAGAGTCATTTTCACAATATTGATTCTTCCAATCCAAGAACATGATATATCTCTCCATCTGTTGCTATCATCTTTAATTTCTTTCATCAGTGTCTTATAGTTTGCTGCATACAGTTCTTTTGTCCCCCTAGGTAGGTTTATTCCTAGGTATTTTATTCTTTTTGTTGCAATGGTAAATGGGAGTGTTTACTTAATTCCTCATTCAGATATTTCATCATTAGTGTATAGGAATGCAAGGGATTTCTGTGCATTAATTTTGTATACTGCAACTTTACCAAATTCATTGATTAGCTCTAGGAGTTTTCTGGTGGCATCTTTAGGATTCTCTATGTATAGTATCATGTCATCTGCAAACAGTGACAGTTTTACTTCTTCTTTTCCAATTTGGATTCCTTTTATTTCTTTTTCTTCTCTGGTTGCTGTGGCTAGGACTTCCAAAACTATGTTGAATAATAGTGGTGAGAGTGGACATCCTTGTCTTGTTCCTGATCTTAGAGGAAATGCTTTCAGTTTTTCACCATTGGGAATGATGTTTGCTGTGGGTTTGTCACATATGGCCTTTATTATGTTGAGGTAGGGTCCCTCTATGCCCACTTTCTGGAGAGTTTTTATGATAAATCGGTATTGAATTCTGTCAAAAGCTTTCTCTACATCTATTGATATGATCATATGGTTTTAATACTTCAATTTGTTAATATGGTGTATCACATTGATTGATTTGCATATATTGAAGAATCCTTGTATCCCTGGGATAAGTCCCACTTGAGTGTGTGATCCTTTTAATGTGCTGTTGGATTCTGTTTGCTAGTATTTTGCTGAGGACTTTTGCACCTATATTCATCAGTGATATTGGTCTCTAACTTTCTTTTCTTTGTAGTATCTTCGTCTGATTTTTGTATCAGGGTGATGGTGGCCTCATAGAATGAGTTTGGGAGTGTTCCTTCCTCTGCAATTTTTGGAAGACTTTGCGAAGGATGGGTGTTAACTCTTCTCTAAATGTTTGATAGAATTCACCTGTCAAGCCATCTGGTCCTGGACTTTTGTTTGTTGGAAGATTTTCAATCACAGTTTCAATTTCAATACTTGTGATTGGTCTGTTCATATTTCCTATTTCTTCCTGGTTCAGTCTTAGAAGATTATACCTTTCTAAGAATTTGTCCATTTCTTCTAGGTTGTCCATTTTATTGGCATAGAGTTGCTTGTAGTAGTCTCTTAGGATGTGTTGTATTTCTGCAGTGTCTGTTGTAACTTCTCCTTTTTCATTTCTAATTTTATTGATTTGAGTCGTCTCCCTCTTTTTCTTGATGAGTCTGGCTAATGGTTTATCAAGTTTGTTTATCTTCTCGAAGAACCAGCTTTTAGTTTTATTGATCTTTGGCACTGTTTACCTTGTTTCTATTTCATTTATTTCTGCTCTGATCTTTATGATTTCTTTCCTTCTGCTAACTTTGGGTTTTGTTTGTTCTTCTTTCTCTAGTTCCTTTAGGTGCAAGGTTAGATTGTTTATTTGAGATTTTTCTTGTTTCTTGAGGTAGGCTTGCATAGCTATAAACATCCCTCTTAAAACTGCTTTTGCTGCATCCCATAGGTTTTGGATAGTCGTGTTTTCATTGTCATTTGTCTCTAGGTATTTTTTGATTTTCTCTTTGATTTCTTCAGTGATCTCTTGGTTATTTAGTAACGTATTGTTTAGCTTCCATGTGTTTGTGTTTTTTATGTTTTTTTCCCTGTAATTCATCTCTAATCTCATAGTGTTGTGGTCAGAAAAGGTGCTTGGTATGATTTCAATTTTATTAAATTTACTGAGGCTTGATCTGTGACCCAAGATGTGATCTATCCTGGAGAATGTTCCGTGTGCACTTGAGAAGAAAGTGTAATCTGCTGTTTTTGGATGGAATGTCCTATAAATATCAATTAAATCTATGTGGTCAATTGTGTCATTTAAAGATTGTGTTTCCTTTTTACTTTCTGTCTGCATAATCTGTCCATTGGTGTAAGTGAGGTGTTAAAGTCCCCCACTATTATTGTGTTACTGTCAATTTCCTGTTTTATAGCTGTTAGCATTTGCCTATGTATTGAGGTGCTCCTATGTTGGGTGCATATATATTTATAATTGTTATATCTTCTTCTTTGATTGATCCCTTGATCATTATGTAGTGTCCTTCCTTATGTCTTGTAACAGTCTTCATTTCAAAGTCTATTTTATCTGTTATGAGTAAGGCTACTCCCTCTTCTTTTGATTTCCTTTTGCATGGAATATCTTTTTCCATCCCTTCACTTTCATCTGTATGTGTCCCTAGGTCTGAAGTGGGTCTCTTGTAGACAGCATATAGATGGGTCTTGTTTTTGTATCCATTCAGTGAGCCTGTGTCTTTTGGTTGGAGCGTTTAATCCATTCATGTTTAAGGTAATTATCGATATGTATGTTCCTATGACCATTTTCTTAACTGTTTTGTTTTTGTAGGTCCTTTTCTTCTCTTGTGTTTCCCACTTAGAGAAGTTTCTTTAGTATTTGTTGTAGAGCTGGTTTGGTGGTGCTGAATTCTCTTAGCTTTTGCTTGTCTGTAAAGCTTTTGATTTCTCCATCAAAGCTGAATGAGATCCTTGCAGGGTAGAGTAATCTGGTTGTAGGTTCTTCCCTTGCATCACTTTTAAGTATATCATGCCATTCCCTTCTGGCTGGTAGAGTTTCTGCTGAGAAATCAGCTGTTAACCTTATGGGAGTTCCCTTGTATGTTATTTGTCATTTTCCCTTGCTGCTTTCAATAATTTTTCTTTTGCTTTAATTTTTGCTAATTTGATTACTATGTGTCTCGTTATGTTTCTGTTTGGGTTTATCCTGTATGGGACTCTCTGTGCTTCCTGGACTTGCGTGGCTATTTCCTTTCCCATGTTAGGGAAGTTTTTGACTCTAATCGCTTCAAATATTTTCTCGGGTCCTTTCTCTCTCTCTTTTCCTTCTGGGACCCCTATAATGCGAATGCTGTTGCGTTTAATGTTGTTCCAGAGGTCTCTTAGGCTGTCTTCATTTCTTTTCATTCTTTTTTCTTCATTCTATTCCGCAGCAGTGAATTCCACCGTTCTGTCTTCCAGGTAACTTATCCGCTCTTCTGCCTCAGTTATTCTGCTATTGATTCCTTGTAGTGTAGTTTTCATTTCAGTTATTGTTTTGTTCATCTGTTTGTTTGTTCTTTAATTCTTCTAGGTTTTTGTTAAACATTTCTTGCATCTTCTCAATCTTTGCCTCCATTCTTTTTCCGAGGTCCTGGATCATCTTCACTATCATTATTCTGAATTTTTCTTCTGGAAGGTTGCCTATCTCCACTTTATTTAGTTGTTTTTCTGGGGTTTTATCTTGTTCCTTCATCTGGTACATAACGCTCTGCCTTTTCATCTTGTCTATCTTTCTATGAATGTGGTTTTTGTTCCACAGGCTGCAGGATTGTATTTCTTCTTGCTTCTGCTATCTGCCCTCTGGTGGATGAGGCTAAGAGGCTTGTGTAAGTTTCCTGATGGGAGGGACTGGTGGTGGGTAGAGCTGACTGCTGCTCTGGTGGGCAGAGCTCAGCAAAACTTTAATCTGCTTAACTGTTGATGGGTGGGGCTGGGTTCCCTCCCAGTTGGTTGTTTGGCCTGAGGCAACCCAACCCTGGAGCCTACCTGGGCTCTTTGGGGGGGCTAATGACAGACTCTGGGAGGGCTCACGCCAAGAAGTACTTCCCAGAACTTCTGCTGCCAGCGTCCTTGTCCCCAAGGTTAGCCACAGGCACAACCCGCCTCTGCATGAGACCCTCCAACACTAGCAGGTAGGCCTGGCTCTGTCTCCCCTGGGGTCACCGCTCATTCCCCTGGGTCCCAATGCACACACTACTTTGTGTGTGCCCTCCAAGAGTGGAGTCTCTGTTTCCCCCAGTCCTGTCCAAGTCCTGCAATCAAATGCCACTAGCCTTCAAAGTCTGATTCTGTAGGAATTCCTCCTCCAGTTGCCAGACCCCCAGGTTGGGAAGCCTGACGTGGGGCTCCGAACCTTCACTCCAGTGGGTGGACTTTTGTAGTATAAGTGTTCTCCAGTCTGTGAGTCACTCACCCAGCAGTTATAGGATTTGATTTTACTGTGACTGTGCCCCTCCTACCGTCTCATTGTGGCTTCTCCTTTGTCTTTGGATGTGGGGGATCTTTTTTGGTGAGTTCCAGTGTCTTCCTGTTGATGACTGCCCGGCAGCTAGTTGTGATTCTGGTGTTCTCACAAGAGGGAGTGAGAGCATGTCCTTCTACTCCACCATCTTGGTTCCTCTCCTCATGTTAGCTTTAAAAATAACAGCATTATACTGCTGTCTTATGTTTAACTGAGGATAAAGGAATCACCTTTTGTGTTGCACAAATACTAACCTGACTATTTTCTACGTTTAATTTTGTCAGTTTGTCTTTGGTGACTGTTTGACATATTTTGCAATGAATAGCCCCTGAAATCTCCTGGTATCATCCAAGGTATTATTAAATATGCTCCTTTTGGTATTATGGAATCTTAGAGTATACTGTCAACTCTATAATAAACATTACTGATAAATGATAGTAAGAAATCTATGAATAAGTATGGAACATATCCTTATTAAGATACAAGGTATACATTTACAGAACACCAATTCATAAATTCCTGGAAGATGATATTACATGACTCTTGAAGTTGGATGCCTTTACTAAATTAACCTACAAGCAAAAGGTAAGTTCCTTCCTATAAAATATACTTGTTCTTAATTATAAGAAATCAAAACAAAAAGTTGTTGCCCTCTAAAAAAAACATTCTTAAGTTAATCCCAACTATATATAAGTCCACATCCTAGGAATGTACAGGGACTTGGATATATCCATTTTAGGCCAAATCATTTCAATATACAAATACAAATCAATAGAAATTACATTTCAAAACTAACATAGAGACAATGGATCATTACTTCAATTTCTAGCACCCATCTATGTGGTAGACACAGAGAACCGTGAATGCTCACATGCCTCGATGTGTTTGTAAACACAAACACTAAGTTTTTAAAAAGAATTTTAATATTTTTCTCTATATACTAATGTAAATGATGATGGAAAAATTGTATGTGTTGCGCTATTTATCCATATTCTTTTCCTCTTATTTTCAGTCTCTTTATCTTTTTAATTTACATTTCCCTTTCTGCTTCCTTTCTAATTATTTTTTTCATTATATTGACCTCTGGTACTCTAGTTTTATACTCATTTCTAACTAAGTAAAAATATTGCTAATTGAGACCCCACTTACTCAGAATTTTTGATAAATCAGACACAGCTTGTAGTTTTCCTGCTTTATCTATTCAAATTGAGTGAATTATATGAAACCATAATGACACAGGTATAAATAAACAGCATCAGCTTTAAGTTGTTTAAAGTTTAATAGAATTAATAGGATATACATATAAGTAAAAAGGTCTAAATGAAGGGGGTGTTGGATAAGTTTCATAAAAATGGTAAATGGGGAGACTGCAACCAACTTTGTAGTCTGTTCCAAAAGAAATACGAAACTATAAGAAAATTCCCTGCCCTTAAAACATTAAAATCTTCTTGAAAATATAAGACATAAAATGATATATAATACCATGACAATAATTATATTATCAAAAAATTGTAATAATGAAAATAGTAATAGTAGTAAAAATAATATAGTAATAATTATTGTTATTGAAATGAATGTTTTTATGTGCTAGGTATTTACATATCTTATAATGCTTAACCTTTACAACAATTTTTATTTCAGATATGAGGAACATTATACCTAGCCAACTTAAGTTATTTGTTTAAGACTCACAATAAGTAATGAAACTTAAATTTGAAACAGTTTGTCTGATTCACAAGTGTTTATTATTAAACTTCTGTTACACTACTTTAAAAAATGAGCTCAAAAACTTATATAAAAGTTTGAATGTGGCTGAAGTAGTCCTGAAAGAATTCACAGATGGGTTATGCTACGTCTTGAACTCTGAAGGAGGAGGTGTCTTTTAGGAAAGAAAAGAAAGTGGGAGGATATTTTGGGTGATCGAGCATGAATAAGATGAATGAGAAGTGTTTTTAATATTCTATTTACTTACACAATTAAACACTGTTTAAACTTTTTACTAATTCATGATAGGCTTGCTCCATGGTGAAGCTTTTTGTGGGCAATGTTAATAGTGAGAGAAACAAACAGCTGGACTTTTATTTTCTTAAACTGGCATGACTGAATTTGAACCAAACTGAGATTAGATATTAAACAGTCATTAGCAAAATACCATAATTCTTTGTGGACTTGAAGAAGAGACTAAACTTAATGATCTTTTCACGTGTTTTAGTGACACACTGTGACCATATATATATATTTCTTTTCTGTACACGGGCCTCTCACTGTTGTGGCCTCTCCCGTTGCGGAGCACAGGCTCTGGGCACGCAGGCCCAGCGGCCATGGCTCACGGGCCCAGCCGTTCCGCGGCATGTGGGATCTTCCCGGACCGGAGCACGACCCCGCGTCCCCCGCATTGGCAGGCGGACTCTCAACCACTGTGCACCAGGGAAGCCCTGTCACCATATTTTATTGGGTCAAAATCATAAATTTAACTGAGTATTGGTCACTTTTGACATAAGTGCTTTCCCTATAAAAAGGCAAAGAAACACACTTTCTTACCTTGTATTACATGCGAGTTGTCTTTCAAGAAGAAGTTATACAGGTATTTGGGGATAAAAGCAGACATACAGGCATAAGCCAAGGCTAAGAAAGAGTAAGGCAAATATAACAAATTAGTTAATGAGGTAAAAGATCAGCTGTCATTCACTCACTTAGCACACATTCCTTGAATCTATTTTTAAACAAGAGTTATGTTAATAACTGATGGAAGCACAAAATTTAAGGGGAAAAACCCTGTACCATTTAAAACAGAAAATGTTTTGGACAACAGAAGATAACCACCTTACAAACTTTTCAGTTTCAAACTACTGCAGCAGCAAAAAAAAAAAAAAAAAAACCCCAAAACAAACAAAAAACCCAAAAAACAAAAATAAACAACAAACAAAAAAGCAAACTACCGCAGCAATCATTATCCTACAAGAATAAAAACCTTTTTTATCAGAACTTTATGCATTTTTAAAATCTCTAAACATAATCATTATTAATGAGCTATATAAACCTCAAGATCGCTAATTTTTGTTGATGCAAAGAGCCTGAGAACTTTGGATTTAGAAACACTAGCAATAAATTGTTCTTTCAAACACAGATCCTTTACTATTTTTGGATCAGTATGTGTGATAATGAGCTATGCTTAACTAAACACAACAAAACCTAGTCTAAAGACTAATATCAGAGAACAGGCATTTAAAAAAGTAGTCAAATAGTGAAATTTTAGTTCTCTGGGATTATGCTATTGCTACTCAAATTCCCGAAATCTATGAAAATTCTGATATGAAATAGAATTTGAAGAAATGGAGATTCTGAGATTGAGGCTTCTAAGGATTTATGCTATATATGGTAACACTCTCTATATGTGATATCATTAGAGATATTCGCAATAAATATTCAAATATTTATTGAAAAACCTACTATAAAAGGCATTATATGAGGGAACAGAAAACAAAACAAAAAAAACCCTTGTCATTTAAAAAAGCTGCTAAACAAAAAAAGGGTTACTATATTAGTATATAAATAACTATAATACAAAACATACAGAAGATAAATTTCTGGAAATACAAAGTGCTATATGGATTCAAGAGGGTAAGAAAAGTCTTCATTAAGGAGGTGGTGGCTTAAAAAATAAAAGGAGGTAGTGGTTGAAATAAAAGTCTCTGGAGGATAGAGTATCAATATTGTTTTCTTTACAAATTGTTCAGAAAGTATATATAGACTAAAACTAATCTCTAAAAAAGTCAGAATTTTCTCCAAAGTTTCATAAAAATAGTCACCAAAGTAGATGAATGCATTTAGAATAATCTATCAGGTTCTCCCTAAATCTCCAGTCACAGCTGAAACTCTCCAGTAATAAACTAATCCTTCACATCCTCTAAAATGAGTCTAATAGATTATTTCACAGAAATGTACAATATCTACTAGGAAGAGAGCAAGAACCTTACAATGAAAATAAAAAACTTTCACGTTTGATTAAAATATTTTAAAATAATATGCACAATAATTATTTAAATGATAAATAGGCTTACCTTCATTATTGAAATTTAAATAGAGAAATGGAGCACAAAGTGAGTCAAGACCTGATGGAGAGAGGTTGGGGAAAGAATTCAAATAAACTTAATCCAACAGAATTGTAGATATATACCTTATTGAGTTCTCTGCATTACTTCTATATAGATTAAGCATTGTACGTTATTACCCATTCAGAAATATATTACGTCATGGGTTATTGTGAGGAATAACTGATGGTGACTGGCATATAGCAAATGTCCAAAATAAACCAACCATTATTATTATCAAGGTTATTATGAGTTGAAGAGAGAAATGTAGTAATAGAAAAATGTAAAAATGATAGAAGGCTTGCATATAGTCCCTGACTGTGTGATCTTGTCAATCACTTAACTCCAGACAGGTTTCCTTATCTAGGAGATGAAAATTTTTCTTACATCTTTCTCTGGGATGATGAAAAAAAATTCTTTAAAAAATTGTAGGGCTTCCCTGGGCGCAGTGGTTGAGAGTTCACCTGCCGATGCAGGGGACGCGGGTTCGTGCCCCAGTCCGGGAAGATCCCACATGCTGCGGAGTGGCTGGGCCCGTGAGCCATGGCCGCTGAGCCTGTGCATCCGGAGCCTGTGCTCCACAACGGGAGAGGCCACAACAGTGACAGGCCCGCGTACCACCAAAAAAAAAAAATTGTGAAGTAAAATACAAATACATGACGTATTTCTTTTATTGATAATAATGCTATTCATACACTGTCATGTTAAAAGAATGTATATAAATTTATCTGTAACTGTTAGAACTCTAAAATGAACAGAGCTAGGAAAAATAATAGCTTCATTTTCAGGTTTGGCCAGAAATAGACACAGAATTGAAATATAAGCACTATTACAACAAATTCAAAAATAAGACTAGGTGGAATGGATTTCTCATTCATGAATTTATCAATGACCACAAAAACAGTAATGAGGAAAGCTACAAATCAAGGATATGGAGCATTAAAGGTATTTTTTAAAAAAGAGAGAAAAAAATGAGAAGTTCAGGGTGATATCCTATTCCGCAATTCCCAGTAACCCTGATAAGCATAAGTTGTAGATCATTAAATGCCAAGAATGTAAACTTGCCCCAAATTATTTATGGTACAAAATTATTTTATTATTTGCATAAGTATTGAAAAAGTGTATTCACAAAGATTACAATAGCACAAAATATTCTTTATACTTTCCTAATCAACATGACGGCAAGTTGTCTCATTAAATGTCTTGCATTTAAATGATATTCATTAGACATTTAGACAAAGTTAAAAAAAAAGTTCTCATGTAAAGCTCTGAAAAGATAGAGCATAGCTTTAGTATTGACTTTTCTCAAAGCCAAGGATATTTTGATATTTTGTTTTGATTTTAAAAATTGTCAGTCATGCAACATGTTCCTAACACTTCAAAAAGTGTCTTAGTAATAGGGAAAAACAGTTACCTTGCCAATATACAAGATCAGGATGAGACACAACCCAGGCTTTTAATACACGCCTAAATTTTGCATGACCTTCTGGTGATGACAGCAGTTCATCATACTGATGACAACGAGGAATATCCACTTCAATCTGTAAAACAGCCAAACAATAAGGTAAAACTATAATGGACTGATTGCCAATAAATCCCAAGATAAGGAAAAGGAGAAATTGTATTATGAAATTCCGAATAGGCAACCTCCAGAATTGTGGTGTCTGAAGTTTTTGAATTTTATACTAATCCACTGGAAACACCAAAAAGTTGTAAGTATACTTAAACAAGGAAAGCAGACTACTTCTTTTGAAAAGGTATGTATTAATTTAGTTTTAAAAAAACCTTCCTTTACAATCTGGTCTAAATAAAGGACAAATTCTTCAGACAAAAAAGTACATTATTAGGAAAAGTTGCTTGGCCTAAACTCCTAAAAGGAACAGTTCTAACTCACTAATGAGTTAGAGTAGATCTTAAAGAGGTTAAGAGTTATGCTTCTCTAACACCATATGCATATGATGGCTGCTCAGTATTCATAATGAAAGGAAGAAAATTCCTCATGCCTTTTTAAAATTTAAAGACTGGGCAGACTTATCTTAGGTTGTTTAAGAAAATCTAAATCATACTTGTCTATCTGTAGGAATTGGAGTATCCTTATCAATTGCATCATACTTGGCATGAATAGCCCCCTGCAAAAAATAAGAGAAGATATATTACTTTATCATACCCTTAATAAATTATAAATTTAGGAAAAATCTATTTATAAATATCTATCTTTGAAAACATACCCAATTATAGACAGGCACACTCAAACCCAAAGTATACTCCTTAGAAAAATTTTGTACATCTTTGACAGTCTGTGATGAAAGTCTGAGACAATTTACCATTTTGCTAAGGCAGACATTTGAATTAGACACACTGGAAGACAAATGTGTTGAATGAGTCATGTGGCTAACGACCATGCTTAGCCAATCTCCCAGCCTCCACAGCAACACAAAACACAGCCTTGCTGTTCTCTATTCACTGTTATCTCACGCATAGTAAATTTCATGAAGAAATTTTTTTTAAATTCCGGGGAGGGGAGTAGGGTTCATCCACAAGAAATTTCCCTGTTAAAGTTGGTAATGAAAGCAAAAGTAAAGTGAAACTGTTTAAAGCAGTGGTAGTTCAGCACCAGGAAGCAGAAGTTTGGGATGAATTAAAGAGTGGAATATCATGTAGTTATAAAATCATTAAGGGACTAAAGGGATCATTTACATTTTTCAGTTATACCATTACAGAAAGAATAACTGAATAAACCACTTCAAATGTTTGGTCAGTGTCCCAAGCATGGAACACTTATTAGTCTGGTTAACCGTAATGGTAGAGAAACAGCCAGGAATTTGGGGTTCAAACTCTGTGCTGTGCCAACTTCTCTGGCACATCTAACTAATGAAAGATTTGGACAACCTGACCTTGGAAGTCCTCTTGAATTTTAAGCATTGTATGGTTCTACAATTCTAACTATTACCGTATGATAGAACACTAGACATTCTTGTAAAGCAACCAACCAAAGTCAAAGATGTTTAGAGACTCTCATCAAGGGAATCAGGAGTGAAGGAAGGAAATCTTTCAACAGAGAGTTAAAAGGATTAAAAATATTTGGGGAAATTCACACACACAAAAATAGGTGATGGACATCCATAAGATATCTATAAGAAAATACATGAAGGCAAAATGACAAAGAAATTACAGAAAATGAAATAACCTGGCAGGATTTGGCCCATTATCATGACTGCTGTTCTCTGATAGCACTGCAAGTCACCCCACTAATTTTGTGACACTTTTCCTTTCCTCACTGCCACAGATAAGGTGTTGTAGAAGATAAAGTAGCTATTTCTCTTAGCAGCATGCTTCTGGTAAGACAGATGTGCCAAAAGGCACTAAATCATTATGTTAATGATTTCTGACAAGGTTCAAATTAGTATGGAAGATTTTTCCAAATTTAGATAGCATTAGTTATAAATAGGCAATCCAATTAAAGATGAACATACTTTATAAGCAGGACTATAGACTTATAAATGATATACATATATTCTTAAAATATTTTGATTTTAAAATTAATAATCAAGATAATTTCTGTGAGTCCATTAAATACATTAAATAGAATAAATCTAACAAACCATCAATTATGTTTTTCTATTCTATCTAGTCTATATTCTTTTCCTCTACTCCGTTCACTTAAAATTGCCAAATATTCTTAATGTTCATATTTTACTACATAATTTTCTAGCAACTTGAAAAGTACACATTCAGAAAGCACTTTCATTCTTTTTTCCTACCACTATTAATCAGCTTCCAACCTTCTCTTTTCTTTTTTACCTCAACTCCCAGAAGAGCAGCCCAGGTGAAACCTCTCATAAGAGGAGGAATATCGACTCTTGCTTCTTTCCAGATTTGATTTTTTTTATATGGATAAGCCTACAGATAAAAAAAGATATGAAAAATATCTCAAATTACCAGTGTCATCTTTTTAGTCTAGACAGATCTCAATATACCAGTGAAAAAGTTGAAGGTGAACTGTAATACATTTCTAAGTACCTGAAATTACTTTGATGTTATTAATACATATAAATTAGCAGTGCAATGGTTCCCTATCTTCTGTAAATCTCCTATTACACAATCAAAGAGAGGAGCTGATTCTACTGTTTTTAATCATTCCTCTCTATTATGTGCTCTGGGAGAATTAAGAAAGACTCATAATGAGAATAATATTACCAGTCTCATATGGGTAAAATAATGTATGTAAGGCACTTTGTAAAATATCTGGTGATAAAGAAAGTATTAAACAAATATGTTATTATTATGGTTTCTTCTATATCTTTGCACATAAATTTGTCATTCTGTAAATTTGTATGTTAGGAGAGATTTCTAGAAGAGAATTACTAGGACAAAGGGTATGGATGTTGTTAACGCTCTTGATACATATTTTCAATTGTTTTACAGAATGTTTCTAACACCTTACACTTACTCTAAAAGAGTGAGAGTTCTGGGGGCCTCCCTGGTGGCGCAGTGGTTAAGAGTCCACCTGCCGATGCAGGGGACACGGGTTTGTGCCCCGGTCCGGGAAGATCCCACATGCCGCAGAGCGGCTGGGCCCGTGGGCCATGGCCACTGAGCCTGCACGTCTGGAGCCTGTGCTCCACAACGGGAGAGGCCACAACAGTGAGAGGCCCGTGTACCGCAAAAACAAACAAACAAAAAAAAGAATGAGAGTTCCAATCTCAATATACCTTTATTCACTTTGCTAATTCAGTATGCAAGAAAAAGTTATTTTAATTTTTTTTCATTCCTAGTAAGGATACACATTTTGAATTGATTTACTGACTAGTTGTAGTCCTGTTGCGTTCTTTATCCATTTCTCTGTTTCGATAATAGTGCTTTTCCTTTTGGTTTTTAGGTGTTCATTTACTTATTTGGCTGCACTGGGTCTTAGTTGCGGCACGCTGGATCTTCACTGCGGCATGCAGGGATCTTTCGTTGTGACACATGGGCTTCTCCCTAGTTGTGGTGCACGGGCTGTAGAGCACGTGGGCTCAGCAGTTGCTGGGCACGGGCTCCACAGCGCACAGGCTCAGCAGCTGTGGCACGCAGACTCTCTAGTTGTGATGCGCGGGCTCTAGAGTGCGCAGGCTTAGTTGCCCTGCAGCATGTGGGATCTTAGCTCCTTGACCAGGAATTGAACCCATGTCACCTGCATTGGAAGGTGGATTCTTACCAACTGGACTACCAGGGAACTCCCCTTAGGTGTTCTTTAAATAGTACAGATATTAATATTTTGTCTAATATGATTTTTGCATAGATTTCTGCATCTTGTTTACTTTTTAATTTTATGTACTATGAACAGGTATCATTTTTATAATTAAAGTTAATCAGAAAAGATAGGTCATTAAGAATTAGTGTTCTCATGACATCAAGATTCCCTAAGAATTACCAATGAAATAAAAAATAAGGATTGTATGTGGGCTCTTTATAACACTTTACAGTTTAGAATCTTTACCTTTAGCAGCCTGTCAAAGAGAATGATTCTGTTTAGCTGGTACTCTGTGTCCCTCTCTCGGATGATTAAAGGGAGAGTGGCAGCTGCAGACAGCTCATTATTGCTGTTTGAATGAGGTAAATTAGACTGACTGTAAAAAAGAAACAAAAGCAGAAAAATTGACAAAAGGTATAAAAATTTTTTAAATTAAAAACACCATATTTTTGTGTTATTTTTAGGAAATACTTTTCAAAGAAAATGTACAAGCTTCTTACCAGTATAATATAAACAGAAAGGAAAAATAAGTGTAAAAGGAGACGATATACTCACTCATCTTCAAGTAGTGGGTAAAATGCTTCTCCATCAACATCTTTTAATCTCTGTGAATTTAGAGAGAAAGTATTTGTGATATTTAGGATCTGAGACAGAAACGCTGATCCATATTTAAAAGGAAAAATAACATTAAAATTATGAATTTATAAAGGTACCAAGAAAAGTATAAGATAGAATCTAAAATTCATTCCTAACATAAATATGCAAATATACCATGCCTCCAGTGATTAAATCTGGCTGTGAAGAACCGTTTTTTTGGTTTTTGATTTTTCAACCTCTAGCTATCTCTTGTAAAGGTTAGACACCTATAATAATGGTTGTCCAAACACAATTCAGAAATACTAAAATTAGTATGAAATTTAATAAATGGATATTTTAAAATTATATGAATATTATTTTAAAATGTACTTTTGCATACATATCCCTCAAAGTCAGATTTATTTTTGTTTTGACATTAATACAAACTAAGACAAAAGTAAGGTGCTAATAAAAAGGATTCAAAAGAATTTCTCACATCATACTTTGAACATAGATGATTCAAATGGCTGATAAATCAACTGACAAAATTCAATTCTTTTATTTTTTTCACAAAGTCATTATAATAAATGTTACACCAAATGATGACATTGCCAGAATTACAGATATTCTCCAAAAACATAAGAAGGTAGGCAGTAGTAAAGTAAAATCTTAGACAAGTGCTAAGCAGGGTGATTAAAGTTAATGCCACCCTGCCTGCTGCCCTGCTGTTCAGTTCAACTTCCAACTAGAGGGCAGCGTGTCTGCTCCTCTGGGGACCGACACAGAAGTTCGAAGTCGCTGTGTAGCCAGCATCGACCTTCTGCTGATTAGAGTCACTGTGCACTCATCCATGTGAGTTATTCCCAGAATTTTTAAAAGCCAAAGAAAACCCAGCACAGAGAATCTGGCAAACGTTGGATTTATGCCTAACTTTTCTCTAAAATTTGACATGCGTTTATCCCATTTTGCCCTTAAACCTTGAGGTATTTCTTTCACGTATTAAAATTCTAAGTTGAAAAATAAGATTTTACCCAATTTTTACTGCATTATTAACGTACATTTTTTTTAAAGCTTAGGTTTTACTGCCCTGAAAGTCATAAATATTATTAGTAACTTGTCTGCTTTTTTTCTAGTTAAAAATTTAGCATATTAAGGGTTTAAAAAAGGCAAAAATACTTATACAGAAAAGTATAAGATAAAAATTATTATTTGTTTTCTACATTATTTTAAAAATCAACGTTAATATTTTTTCTGAATAATTATAGAAAAAAAGTATTTTAAATTTCAGAAGTGGAAATGTAAGGGAACTGAGGAAGTAAATAAAATGGAAGCCTACATTCAACTTGTATTCATATAATCTGGATTATATTTAAATTAAAGAAACAAATTAAGAGTTAAATACAATCAGTTGAAACCATATGTTTTGGATATACTTTATTGTTTACCACCTTGTATTGCTACTTATTTTGTCCACTGTACACATTCTTTCTCTTCAAAGAGATGATAAGTTTAGGGTATCAGGTGTAATCATCATATATTTTAATTTTCTGTTCCTGGCATTATAGCAGATAAGAGATTCTAATATCTCCCTATTGTATAATGTGTAAAATATTAAATGACAGGAAAAGCCTAAAAGAGTAACAAAAATGCAATGACGTAAGACACAAAGCTGGGTTTACAGAGAAAGGAGGTAAACTAGCACTAAAGTATACTTACTGATAACTGTGGCCTAGGGTTTTAGAGCACAATGGGACACAGGCTCAGGCACCTGATTAAAGGGGCAGCCAAATTGGAGGAGACCCTGCTACACCCCAGTAAAGACAGAACTGTGTGTATGTGCTGGCGGAGGGGTGGGGAGAGGGCTCTGAACTGCTAGCCTAGAGACAGACAACAAGGGAAATTATCTATTTTATCTTTGGCTATAGACAACAATAAAAAGGCTAGGAGTTTTAGCTTCCAGTCCAACACTCAAAAGCTTGGAAGTTATCCCTCCTGCCCTAACAGCAAGAAAAAAAATGGAAGAAACTGAAAATCAACAGCTCTTTTTAGAGCCATCAGGATCAGGGCAAAAATGCTCCCTGGAAAACTGGAGAGACAGGCAAATATAGACAATCACAGCTAAGGTGGAGCAGAAGCTACTGCTGGAGCCTGGTAAGAACATTTGAAGGGTAACTGACTAATCGTTGCAGATTTAGCAAGGACTAACCTGAGAGATAAAAACTTCTGGGGGCCCAGCCCTAGGGGAAACTCCACACTTCCTTGAGTTTTACCTCCATAAATCCCAACAGGTTCTCAGGGTGAAAGTCTAAGAAAAATCCCCTCTTGTCTCTTGCAGGAGGAGGGGCAAAGTAACCACTTTTAAACTGCTCCCAGAGTACCCTGTTGTCAAAAGTAAAGCCCTGCCCTCAAGGGAAACTATTTTACCAGAGTCTAAATGACCTGGGGTAAGGGAAATATGAGATTCTAGGCCCCTCTAGTCTTTGATGTGGGGATAAGAAATACCCAATTCCAGCTCTCTCTAGCCTTTCTGTCTCACCTAAAGAAATGGGGAGGGAAGCTGAGAAGCTCAGGCCCAGAGACAAAGGTTCACTAAAACACTGAGACCTAATGATAGGATTATCCCTCCAACCTTATCTCCCTCCCCTATCTTATCTCCATATATAGAGTTCCTGTATAATACAGGGGATTCCAGCTGAAAGAACTGTAAGCCTCAGACCCTATATAAAAGAGTCTCCAGGGAAACCCAAAGGCAGTAAAGAAGATAAGAACAAGGACACTTGAGAAAACTTTACCCTCTGACAAAAAAGCTACACAACAACTAGATAAACATGAAATCTTGCACTAAAGGTCTATTTATGATTGTTCTTCTTACTAATATATCATGTTGGGTTTTCAAAAAAAAATTGTTAAGGCCTGCTAAAATGTAAAAGAAAGACATTCAGGACCAGATTCACATATGGTAGACATTTTGGAATTATCAGACCAGGAATTTTATATAAATAACTATGATTAAAAAGGATAAAAATTACATCAGACGGGTCTCCAGAAAGCACGTAAGCAAAAAAGAGAGTGGGGTGAAATGTCTAAAGTACTGAAAGATAAAAACAACCAAACTAGAATTCTGTATCCAGCAAAATTACACCTCAAAGTAAAGAAGATGGTGGTGCAGGGGTTAAGAATCCCACATGCCACGGAGCAACTAAGCCCGTGTGCCACAACTACTGAGCCTGCACTCTAGAGCCCACAAGCCACAACTACTGAGCCCGTGCACCACAACTACTGAAGCCTGTGTGCCTAGAGCCCATGCTCTGCAACAAGAGAAGCCTCCACAACAAGACAAGCCGCCGCGATGAGAAGCTCACGCACCGCAACAAAGAGTAGCCCCTGCTAGCCGCAACTAGAGAAAGCTTGTGTGCAGCAATGAAGACCCAATGTAGCCAAAAATAAATAAATAAATAAATTTACTTAAAAAAAAAAGTAAAGAAAGATCCAACTCTACGTTGTCTAAAAGAAACCCACTTTAAATATAAAGACATAGATACATTAAAAGTAAAGGGATAAAGATATACCATGGAAACACTAATTAAAAGAGAACTGGAATAGCTATATTAATTTCAAACAAAACAAACTTCAGAGTAAGAAACATCATATATACACATACACACATCCTATTTATAAGACCAACAATTTAATATGTTAGGAATAAATCTGATAACATATATAGACACTAAAAAGGAAATTTTGATATAAAACAGGACCTAAATAAATGGTATATCTACACCATGTTCAAGAAATAGGACTCATATGTTGAAGATATCAATTCTCTACAAATTCAATGCAATTCTAATCAAAATCCTATACTTTTAAAATGAAATGACAAGATAATTATAAAAATCAAATAGAAGAGCTCCATGTTAGAGAGTTCACGTTAAAGAACAAACTGGGCATCTCCCCTGCTAGGCATCAAGAGCTCATATAAAACCATGTATTAATATAGTGTGTTATTGGCTAAGGTTATACCAATAGGTCAAAGATCAGAATAGAAAGCTCAGAAACATATCCACACATACATGAAAGAGCTGATATTACAGATCAAAAAACCAAAGAGTGAATTATTCAATATGTAGTGCTGAGACAAGGGATTATTTCTTATGAATGAAATGTGATTTTGGATACCTACCTCACATCTTACTAAAAAAAAAAAAAATACAGGTGAATTAATGGACAAAATGTGGAAAAAAGGTCTAAATCTTTTAGAAGAAAATACAGAAGAACGTCATAAAAATATATTTGTAACCTTGGTAAATGTTAACATTAAATTTAAATGTTACAATAAGCAAAATATATCAAAACATATTTGACTATAAAGAAAAGCATTGATAAAATTAAGAACTCTATTCATTAAAAGACACCATCAAAAAGTTAAAGGAAAAGCCACAGATGAGAACATAAACGCACCACATACAGGCATACCTCAAAGATACCGTGGGCTTGGTTCCAGACGACCATAATAAAGCAAATATCACAATAAAGCGAGTCACACAAATTATTTGGTTTTCCAGTATATATGAAAGCTATTTATACTATACTGTAGTCTATTAAGTGTGCAATAGCATTATGTAGAAAAAAAAAAGACCATACACATACCTTAATGAAAAATACTTTATTGCTAAAAAAAACTGCTAACTGGCACCTGAGCTCACAGCAAGTCATAACCTTTTTGCTGGGGGGAGTCTTGCCTCTATGCTGAGGGCTTGCTGACTGACCAGGCTCGTGGTTGAAGAAGGTTGGGTGGCCCTGGCAACTCCTTAAAATAGGACAGCAATGAAGACAGCCCCATCAGTTGACACATCCTCTGATGAATGTTTTCTCTGTAGCAGGCAACGCTGTTTGATAGCATTTTACCCACAGCAGAATTTCTTTCAAAATTGGAGTCAAGCCTCTCAAAACCTGCTGCTTGCTTTATCAACTAAGTTTAAGTAATATTCTAAATCCTCTGTTGTCATTACAACATCTTCACGGCATCATCACCAGGAGTAGATTCCAACTGAAGAAACCACTCTCTTTGCTCATCCATAGCAAGCAAATCCTTACCCGTCATTTAAAGTTTGATCATGAGATTGCAGCAGTTCCATCACATCTTCAGGCTCCACTTCTAATTTTGGTTCTCTTGCAATTTCCAACACATCTGCAGTTCCTTCCTGCCCTGAATTTTTGAACCTCTCAAAATCTTCCATGAGGGTTGGGGAATCAACTTCTTCTAAATTCCTGTTAATGTTGATATTTTGACTTCTTCTCATGAATGTTCTTAATGACATCTAGAATGGTGAATCCTTTCCAGAAGGTTTTCAATTGATTTTTCTCAGATCCATCAGATAAACTGCTATCTATGGCAGTTATAGCCTTACTGATTTCTTAAAGGATAAAACTTGAAAGTCAAAATGACTTGATCTGAGGGCAACAGAATGGATGTTAGCAGGCATGAAAACAACATCAGTCTTGTTGTACATCTCCATCAGAGCTCTTGGGTAACCTGGTGCATTGTCAGTGAGCAGTAACATTTTGAAAGGAATCATTTTTCTGAGCAGTGGGTCTCAATAGTGGGCTTAAACTATTCAATAAACCATGCTGTAAACAGATGTACTGTCATATAGGCTTTATTGTTCCACTGATAGAGCATACGCAGAATAGACTGAGCATCATTCTTAAAGGTCTTAAAATTTTCAAAATGGTAAATTAGCATTGGCTTCAACTTAAAGTCACCAGCTGCAGCATTAGCCCCAAACAAGAGACTCAGTCTGTACTTTGAAGCCAGGCATTGACTTCTCCTCTCTAGCTATGAAAGTCTAGATGGCATCTTCTTCCAATAGAAGGCTGTTTCATCTACGTGGAAAATCTGTTGTTTGGTGTAGCCACATTCATTACTTATGTTAGTTACATCTGGATAACTTCCTGCAGCTTCTACATCAGTACTTGCTGACTTCACCTTGCACTGTTATGTTCTAGAGATGGCTTCTTTTCTTATAACTCATGAATCAAGCGTTGTTAGCTTCAAATTTTTCTTCTGCAGCTTCCTCACCCTTCTCAGTCTTCACAGAATTGAAGAGAGTTAGGACCTTGCTCTGGATTAGGCTTTGGCTTAAGGGAATGTTGTGGTTGGTTTCATCTTCTATCAAGATCACTGTTCACTGGAGTAGCACTTTTAAATTTCCTTTAAGTGTTTTTTCTTTGCATTCACAACTTGGCTGTTTGGTGCGAAAGGCCTAGCTTTTGGACTATCTCACGTTTTGACACACCTTCATCAATAATAAGCTTAATCATTTCTAACTTTTGATTTAAAGTGAGAGATGAGAAACTCTTCCTTTCACTTTAACACTTAGAGGCCACTGTAGGGTTATTAACTGGCCTAGTTTCAACACTGTTGTATCTCAGAGAATAGGGAGGCCGGGGAAGAGGGAGAGAGATGGAACAGTCAGTTGGTGGAATGGTCAGAACATACATTTACAGATTAAGTTCACCATCTTATGTGGGCATAGCTCGTGGTGCCCCAAAATGATTACAGCAGTAACATAAAAATCACTAATCACAGATTACCATAACAAATATAATAATAATGAAAAAGTTTGAAATACTGCAAGAATTACCAAAATGTGACACAGAGACACAAAGTGAGCAAATGCTGTTGGGAAAATGGTGCCAAGAGACTTGCCTGATGCATGGTTGCCACAAACCTTCAATTTGTAAAAAATGCAATATCTCTGAAGTGCAATAAAGCTAAGTGTGATAATTGAGGTATGCCTGTATACCCAACAAAGGTTGTGTAAATGAATACATTTTTAAAAGTCCTCAAATCAGTAAGAAATCACGCAAAAAAACTGGCAAGAGATATGAACTAGTAATGTACAGAGAGGTAAGCAAATGGCAAAAAATATGAAAAGGCTCATAACTGTACTAAAATCAGGAAATTGAAAATTAGTATTATAGTAAAATACCATTCTATACCTTTCAGAACAATCATTTTTTTTAATTTGATAAGACCATGTGCTATCACATATGCGGACAAATGAGAACCCTTATCCAACGATAGTAAAAAGATAAAGTGATAAGGCCACTTGTATGAACAGACAATATAACAACATATACTAAGCTGATGATGTACAGATCCTATTTTCCAACAATGCCACTCCTGGGCACATACCTTAAAGAAACTCTCACATACTTTGTAGTACCAGGCAGAAATTTAAGGATTCATGTGTATCTGTAAGGTTTTATTAAAAAAAAAAACAGAAGGAAGGAAGGGAGAAAGTTCTGAAGCAAATTTGCCAAAATACCATTCTTACATTTCTTAGCTGGCATAATGACAATGTCACAGTGGTGTCATCTAATAGTGAGCTTCTATCTCGACCTTGTCCAAAGCTTTCACCATCTTCAAAGAGAAAACTGAAAGGAGATTAAAAAAATTATTTTTAATTATTTTAGTGACCACAGAAATCTTATTTATTGTTTCTTGTAGAAAATTTATTCTAAATTATCAATCTCTTCAACAAAAGAAAAAAAGAAATTTTAGACTGAATGGGTTAATAAAAAAGTAACTGTTGGTTGAAATTTCTCCAAAAAATTTTCATTTTTAAATATATGTTGAGTTGGTATAAATACAGTATATAAATATAAAGCATTTTAGTAATACAAGAGTATGATTTATACTCTCTGCTCATGCAGGTGCAATGATTAAATTACTCTCCTGACAGTATGTAAATGTGTTCCTGAGGAAGTTTATATGAGTAAAAAATGATAAAGGGAACAAGAAAGAAAGATGCTAATGATGATAACTCCTCAGGAGAAAGAATACTGAATAATAAATGCATTTAGAATTTTAGAGAATTACTTTTGAGAATTTTTATATCCTTCAAACCATTTATTCTTATAATTTCCATCATCTTATTTCCTAATTTTCTACTTAATTCATTGTGTGAACAGTATAATTAAAGTAATATTTAAAAATCAGCTTAAGAGGGGAAAAATGTAGAGAGCTAGTGGTGTATTCAAATAATTAACCTAAAATTTACATGTGAAGAAAAAAATGATCAGCAGATGAATTCTACAGTTACCTACAAAGATCAAATCTAGTTCTAAAATCTAAAATTAAAACTTTAAGGCACTGGTGGAAAGAGATTCAGGTTCTCTTCTTTATGAATAAATATGAAGAGCAATGGAACAGTGACAATTTTGGCCCTTAGGGTTGTATTGTTATTTAACTTCTAGATAATTTACAGGATGGTGTCCAAGACCTTATGTAGTTCTGCAGATTTTTCTCAACAGTGATTTAGCACCATGATGATCTCTAGCACAAGCATTGAGGTCACTGAGTACATTTTAAAATATCATTAGAAGTAAAAAAAATAGTTCCTCATAATGGGAACACTAGCCTAGTTTATTAACTCTCTTAAACATTACTGTTCTTTCTGATTTGTACATTTTTTCTTTTATTGATCACCAACTATTGTGAGATGTTCCATAATATTAACTTCAATATTACTTCAAATAGATCATAAAACAAATTCTTTATTAAAAAACCATATTTATTAAAATAATAAAAACACTGATGGGAACTCTGCAATTAGGAACTCCTGCCAAGAAAACAAGGTATTGACTCCCAATTGCTTTCATAATCACTGACTTGGAATGTCTACCAAAAGAAAAAAAATATCAAATTAAAAAGAAGTTATTACTAGATTTTTCTCATTTCCAAGAGAAGTTTTCTTTCCTTACTTGGGGAGTGTGCAGATAGGTGGTTTGGATCGAATTATTTCCTTGTTCACAAGCTCTTTTTCCAAGTCACCTCCAGCTAAACACCAAAGGTAATACACTTCTTCAATAGATCTTTCTGCCAGGTAATCACTGCTTAAATCTATTAATGGAAAATTAAAAAGCTATCACACCTTCTGTTTTTATTAAAAGGCAACAGGCAATAATAGCTGACATTATAAAAAAGTAAAAACTGAAGAACATAATAAGATTCCCTTTAGAATAGTCATACTACACAGAGAGGACTTTGATCAAAGGGGCCTTGCTAGGTTCCTCCCTGTTTACCACACTGAGTTCATATTTTCTGTAATTATCTGCGGGTGATAACTCTTTCCTGGAACAGGTCTTCCATCTTCAATTCTTTTAAACAGTTAGGGGAAAGTCCAAAAGTTCTTTATGAGTCTTTTGGGCCTTGCTTATTTTTAGTTCAAAATAATCTGTGTGCCAGAGTAGCACTTCTTGGGGAGGCCTTCCTGGAACCCCATCATTATGTATTCCTCCTATTGGAGGAGGTCATCAAAAAGACATGAAAGCCAGTTGATGTCAAGCTGGACCCTGGCAAATGGAGGCTCCCACCCCTTCCCCTGTCCTTGGAAAGTGCGTTCAGCTTGCCTTCCCCACTCCCAGAAGCTGCTCCAAGAATACAGCCTTGAGATAGATGTGTGGTGTTGAGATTGTCTGCACTGAATACACAATTGAACCCAACTAAGGCCTCTATACATAAATTTTTAAGATTCCGGAGGGGAGGGGAGGAAATCTGCTCATTTGGTGGTAATCCAAGTCTAGCTTCATAAGCAAATTCTCTTGCTTATTTAAAAAATAAAAAAGAATAGTCATACTACAAAATGCAGAGGATTAAATGCGGATATACATATTGGTTGTGTATTCAGTTTCTTTGAGAAAAAAGTGTAATTCTTCCCCTCTGTATCAGAGAATATGGGATATACATATCAGATATATCAAGCTCTGCAGGAAAGAAAGAAGGGCAGAAAAAAGCACTTGGGTAGGCAACCAACACACACTGTCCCATCTTTATGTCTTGAGGCAATTTCTGCCTCTTTTGAGAAGTCCTTCTTTATATCTCAGGGAGGCTTTGCTTCCACTTACTACGTGCGTACTAACCTTCATTTATAACAGTAATTGTGCGACTGAATGTCTGTCTGCCTCCCCATTTGGCAAAAATGATACTTGCAGATACAGTGTATGGAACATAGTAGAAACTCAATAAATATTTGATTGAACCAATGTTCAGTAAGTATTTCCTGCCACAACTTATGTAGTGATAATTTTTCAGTATAAAGGTAACATACTGGTGTCCCTAAAACACACATTCTGAGAGTTGTAATCTTCAGAGAGGAATTAAAAGAGAAAAGGTGATATTCTGTTACAAACGTGGAATATAATGATATGGACTTCCTATCAATAATATGATTTTTTGAGATCATTTATAATAAATTTTATGAAATATGATATACAAATATTGTTGTAGTAGAAATTCCATTGGAAATTAGAAGATCTGATTTTAGCATTAAGATTTGAGATGAAAATAAGACCTTGGTTTACATAATAAAAAAATTTTTGTTTGGTGCTACTTCCTTTCCTTGATTCTTAAATTTCTTGCTCCAAAGAAATTAAATTTAAAGGACTAAAATGCTAGGTTATATTTTAATCACTTCCAGAATTACTTCTATCCTTTGTTGTATTTATCATTACCTTTACACAGCTGACTGATATCCTCAGGCAGAGTTAAATCGGCACATCTCAGAGAAGAAGAAAACAGGCTGGTAGGTTTGGTAAAGGGAGTGTATAAAGGTGACACTTCACTGAACACATTGTCCTGCATTAATTCATCTGGGGTTGGCCTTAAGAAATATTTAAAATACGGAACATGAATGAAAGTCATTAAAATTTTCCTAGAATAATGGCACACTTCAAGGGATAGTTAAAAGTCAAAATTACCTCATTAGTATAGAAAATAATAAAGTTCTCCTTATTAGAGTCTAGATATGTACCTTTAAAAAGAGAATCAAGTGACTGTAAATAAATGCTGACTTTTTTACCTTTGTTGTGCTTTTTGTACTTTATGATAAAAAATTATTACATATGAGCATCTCCATTTTTTACTTTTAGCTTGACCATCATATACCTGCTTTACTGAATACCTTAATTAAATAATAAAATTGTAAACTGATAAAATCTTCTGATTTTCTTCCTACTCTCTTAGTTTATGTGGTATATTTACCCAAAACTATGCTTTTAATACCATTCCTCTCTTTAGGAAAGGTTTTCCTAAAGACAAATTAGAATATATCATTTTCAAATATTATATACTTACTGAGTTTAGGGACAACTGGATGGCTAACAATGACATCATCAAATGAAAATAAATAATAAAACTTCTAAGAAATCCTTTTATATTATCAACAATTATTAACTTACCTCACCATTTATCTAAATTCTTTTCTATAATACATATTTGCCAATAAACTTTTGTTCTCATTTTTCTCATATCATTTGTATCTAGGCATATCTATATTCCACAGTTTAGCTGATTTTCTAATTGGAGGCTAGGAAATGAACTAGTAACTGCTTTTGGTATATGCCAGTTTTCTAACCATGGTTAATTATTTTTTCTTCTTTTATTACCATACATTAAAGCCATAACTAACAATTATGATACCAATATCAATCATGTACTACTATATATGTTAATATTCTTATTTAACCCTTTAGTATTAAAAACTTAACTACTTATATGTTAAGATCTCAGTAATAATCCCAAACTCTTGATATTAACCTTTTAGAAGGGTGGAAGGTGAGGCACTTCTTCAAAAGATCTACCACATTTTCAGGAAGCTCCTGGTAAATAGAGAGAGAAAAGAATTATTTTAAAAAATCCATTTAAAAGTTTATATTACTTAAATGTTTGCTACTTTACAATGTTTTGACTTTTTTTGAAAGTTTTTATTTGGACTTTAAAGAAATTCATATTAGGTTGTCACTGTCAAAAAGCAGATATCTAAACAGAAATAAACATAGCTTTAAAATAGTTTACTATTGAATCCCAAGTATGCAGAATAAATAAATTTTCAATAAAAGATTAACGACAAACCTTTATAATGTCCAGACAACCATGCTCTTCAGCCAGAACTATTATAGTGTCATCTATGCAGTCTATAAAACAGAAAAATTATATGAATTAAAGCTGCTTTTCTAACTTATACTAACTGGGAATTGAACTCTAATAAATTATTTTTTAATTATGTAATTCAGTTTTAGAACTTGGAATATTAAAAAGCTTGAGACTTTTTCAACTTTCCTTACATGCTTTGATAAAAATAAATACTTTAAACACTAAGTATTAATTGTATCATAGATACTGAAAGCACCTTAAATAGTGAGTTAAAGCAGTAATTCAAGGAGGTAAAGATTCTCTCCTTCTCTCTTCCCCCCTCTCTCTCTATATGTATATACACACATTACTATTTAAAAAGGCTTTAGTATATTTTTACGATTATAAGACTAATTTATTTTTATTAAATACAATTTGAACAATGTACACACGTTTCTCTGGGATTTAAAGTATAAGTTCTACAAACGTATGGACAGCAAGGGGGGAAAGCAGCGGAGGGTGGTGGTGGTGGTGTGATGAATTGGGGGATTGGGATTGACATGTATACACTGATGGGTATAAAATGGATGACTAATAAGAACCTGCTGTATAAAAAAATAAATTAAATAAAAATTTTAAAAAAAGTATAAGTTCTAATCTGTAGACAACATTTATAGATATCTAAGACTCCTTAATAGCTATATTATCAATCTTTGACATTAAAGAGGTAAATATTATAAAATTTTATTTACAATTCATTATCATTTAATATTTACTAATATTATTCTATACAAATCCTTATTTGTAGACCCTATTAACCTGGACACCAATCTGTCACTCTTTTACACAAAGTGCTCTATCACTGTTTTTCTCTCCTTTTTTACCACATGTGCTTAAATTATTCCACTCTAAAGTGGATTACACAAATTTTTATAAATGTGAATGACAAATATTTGCATTATATACATGTAAAATACATGAGCTTGTTGTAAGGAAAAATAAACATTCTTCCTCAGTCATTATTCACACAATTCACCAAGTAGAAAGCTGAAAAGTTACAATACATTGCCTGAAGGCAACTGCGACAGTGAAGTACAATTTTATAATCTCATATTTTGATTTCACAAGTTAGTTTACTTGGCTAGATCATGCTAAGATTATATCCATGTACATTATAATTCCTTAGTGAATGAGGAAAGCTGTCCTATAATACTTCAAAGGCACTTCTTAAACTGTCCTGTTAATGCTTACCACTGATCATTAGAAAATTAAAGAAAGTGAGGATATTTCAGTGTATCCACTATTTTGAAGAACACGTTCTCAATATGCATAACTACTGTCACTAAAGATTATATTTATAGTTGAAAGATAATCAATTGTGAGACACTTACCCAGTGTAAGCAAAAATTTTAGTCTTTCAGAAATATCCAAACTCTGAAATAGTTTTCTTCCCTAAATAAAATGAGAAAAGAAATTCTTGTTAACATTTACATCATTCTTCACAGGGAGGTCTTATTTTTTCAGCGCTGAAAATGATTTTATCAGTTACCTCTATTTCTCTTCAGACGTTTTATTAGATTTTTTGAGTTGGCTCCACTAAAGAAAAATCATTGATGATGTAACATTTTTTTAAATGTTGCATAATATTTAACACTTAAGCATTTCATATATCTAAGGATCATTACATTTTAGTTTGATCTCATGCATTCTTCATTTTTGAGACCTACATATACCTGGTGGTCTAGAGGAACTCCAGGAGTCTTATTTGATTAAAAGACCAAGATGCCATATTACCCTTTCATCTACCCAATTAATTCTTACTTATATAGCATGATCCAGGTAGTCTGTTATCTCCATTAAGAAACATTCCATGACACTCCTTCCTCTTCCCAAAGTGACTTAAGACAACCATTTTTGTGTTCCCATAGCACCTGGTATATTTCTTTATAAGACACATACATTGTATTTTAGTTGTTTCCTTAATAGTTGGCTTCAGGGGGCTCCTTGGAATGGAGTCTTAAATCAAACACTTACAACTTTAACTAATGATCATGTGTTGAGCGACTACCGAGTGCCAAGTTGGACTTTCTACCACCAATTATACAACTTGGGCAAATTACTTAACCACCTTAAGCCTCACTTTTCTCATTTATAAATTGGAATATTAACTATACATGCCACACAGGGTATAGTGAAGGTTATATGATGTATAAAAAAGTGCTTAGCATTTTCTGAATAAAGAAAATACTTCATAAATGTTGGCTATTATTATGTTTCTCTAATTATTAACAAATTAAACTTATATGATCATTTAAATAGACTTAGAAGGAAAAGGCTTAAGAAGATAGCTTGGTCTTTAGAGAAAAAAAGGCTCTGATTTTCTGTTTTTTTGTTTTTTTAATACAGAGGAAAAAAATCTCTTGAAGACTTATGAAATTAGAACTACAGGTGGAGAGATCATTGAAAACAAGTTGCCATTCCTCTCTCTCTTCTCAATCACTTACACTACTATCAACATTAATCTTGTAGACCTAAAGGCCAGATACTATAAAACGCGTAGAGGAAAACACAGGCAGAACACTCCCTGACATAAATCGAAACAAGATCCTTTTTTGATCCACCTCCTAGAGTAATGAAAATAAAAACAAAAATAAACAAATGGGACCTAATTAAACTTAAAAGCTTTTGCACAGCAAAGGAAACCATAAACAAAACGAAAAGACAACCCACAGAATGGGAGAAAGTATTTGCAAATGAAGCAACTGACAAGGGATTAATCTCCAAAATATACAAACAGCTCATGCAGCTCAATAACAAAACAAACAAAAAAAAACCCAATCAAAATAATGGGCAGAAGATCTAAACAGACATTTATCCAAATAAGACATACAGATGGCCAAAAAGCACATGAAAAGATGTTCAACATCACTAATTATTAGAAAAGTACAAATCAAAACTACAATGAGGGATCACCTCACACTAGTTAGAACGGTCACCATCAAAAAAATCTACAAACAATAAATGCTGGGGAGGGTGTGGAGAAGAGGGATCCCTTCTACACTGTTGGTAGGAATATAAATTGGTACAGCTTCTATTGAGAACAGTATGGAGGTTTCTTAAAAAAAAACTAAACTAAGAGCTACCATATGATCCAGCAATCCTACTTCTGGGCATATACTCTGAGAAAACCATAATTCGCAAAGATACATGCACCCCAATGTTCATTTGCAGCACTATTTACAATAGCCAGGACATGGAAGCAACCTAAATGTCCATTGACAGAGGAATGAATAAAGAAGATGTGGTACATATACACAATGAAATATCACTCAGCCATAAAACAGAACAAAATAATGCCATTTGCAGCAACAATGGATGGACCTAGAAATTGTCCTACTGAGTGATGTAAGTCAGACAGAGAAGGACAAATATCATATGATATTGCTTATACGTGGAATCTAAACTAATAGTACAAATGAACTTATCTACAAAACAGAAATAGAGTCACAGATGTAGAAAACAATCTTAGGGTTACCAGGGGGAAAGGGATAAATTGGGAGATTGGGATTGACATATACACACTACAATATATAAAATAGATAACTAATAAGGACCTACTGTATAGCACAGGGAACTCTACACAATACTCTGTAACAACCTAAAAAAAAGAATCTAAAGAAGAGTTGATATATGTATAACTGATTCACTTTGCTGTACACCTGAAACTAACACAACATTGTAAACAACTATACTCCAATAAAAATTTTTAAAAAAGAACCACCTTAAAAAATTAACTGATTTCAGGGCTTCTCTGGTGGCGCAGTGGTTTAGAGTCTGCCTGCCGATGCAGGGGACACAGGTTCGTGCCCCGGTCCGGAAAGATCCCACATGTCGCGGAGCGGCTAAGCCCGTGAGCCATGGCCGCTGAGCCTGCGTGTCCGGAGCCTGTGCTCCGCAACGAGAGAGGCCGCAACAGTGAGAGGCCCGCGTACCGCAAAAAAAAAATAATAAATAATAATTGATTTCAGTTTACTTAAAAACTTTAAATGGTCCTCCATACCTTACATAACTAAATATAAATCTCTCAATACAGCGTTCAAAGTCTCCTAGGATATGGCTCCAAAATAACTTTTCAGTTTAAATGCTTACTATTTATCTATCCTGTGATGAAAACACATACACACACACACACGAAGCAGTTAAATTTGATTACTTGCAATACAGTGAACACACTCTACTATTCAGACTCATGTTATTTCTCTACTACTAATTTTTTCTTCGTGTCTATCAAAATTCTGTATACTCATCCCTCACTATCCGGGGGGACTGGTTCCAGGACCTACTTGGATACCAAAATCCACTGATGCTCAAGTCCTTTATTTAAAGTGGCATAGTATTTGCATATAACCTACACACATCCTCCCTTATACTTTAAATCATTTCTAGATTACTTATAATACCTAATACAATGCAAATGCTATGTAAATAGTTATAAATAAAATGTAAATGCTATGTAAACAGTACTGTTGCATGGCAAATTTAAGTTTTCCTTTTTGGAACTTTCTAGAATTTTTTTTCAAATATTTTCAATCCATGGTTGGTTGAATCCGTAGATGCAGAATCCACAAATACAGAGGGTCAACTATATCCTTTGTTTAATTCTTACTCCCAACTTAGTTTCGTGACTTAAAGAATTCAAAATCCTTTCTCTCAGCACTTTGATGGCACTGTCCCACTGTTTTCTTGCATTCACACTGCTAAGAAGTTTAATACCAATCTAATTGTTATTCTTTGTAGGTAATATGTCTTTTCTCTGGCACATTTTAAGATTTTCTCAACACTGATAAAGACATCAGAGCTTAGTAAAGGCAGCTTAGCACGTTGGTTAAGGGTACATAAAGCTTTGGACACAGATTGATGGACACAAATCTGCTGAATTAGTTCCTACTATGTAACTAGGACAGGTTGTTTAACCTCTCTGTACCTCAATTTCCTAATCTGTAAAGATAGTAATTAGATAAACTTTATAAGACTGGCAAGAGTATGGATTGAGATAATAGATGTAAATACGTTAGAAAAGTACCTGGCTCTTACGAAGTGCTCAATAAATGTTACTCACTATTTCATCATTAGTCATCTCCTAGAAGTTTAGTATAAGATTTCTAGCTATTTGTTGTTGTTGTTTGTATGTTGTGATTTTTTTTTCTTTTGCCTTGCAAGGTAATTAGTATGTTCTTTCAAATTGAGAACTTTACTCTCTACTTTTGATACTACTATACGATATTAGAACATCTGAATCTATCTTGTCTGTCTTTTAAAATTTCTTTTATATTTTCAATCTTTTTATCTATTTGTGTCATATCCTGGGAGATTAACTCAATGTTCAGTGTGTCCAGTTTCCTATGATCCATTTATTTAGTTCTTTATTTTAATAATTACATATTTTTTTTCTTAAAACTCTTAGCTGATTCTTGCTTTTTTTCAGTAAATGTTCTTGATTCCTAGTTTCTGTAATTGTTTCATAAATTGAATTGTTTCCTTTATCTCTTAAAGAACACATACATTTATTATAAAGTCCTTTCTATTTGTAATAAAATGTAAACTCTATTCGTTGTTCCTTTTTTATAGTAGAGGCCATATGGAAAATTCTGGGTGACAAAGCAGCTGTACTGACTTTCTGGTAATATGGCAAGATCTTCCTAGCAAAGTGCTATAGCTTTTCGTCTATTTCCTTAAAATTTCTAACCTGCCAAAAGTTCCCTTTGTTAATTGTTGGTGTGTTATCAATTAATAGCTTAATGTTTTGTATCAAATCTAAAGGTTTGATGAGGTAGAAGATTTAATCCATCTTAAAACTGGACTCTAAACTTTGAGCACCACTTAAAATGTCATGAAAAAAAAATGTCATGAAGCCCCTATCATGGTATTAATATTTCCTTTCTTGGAATTCACACAGCTCTCTGTGTTTATCTTCAAAGTTAATGAATTTGCATTAAATTATAAACTCTTTGACAATGCACCTTAATCACAGTTTATTCCTACTGCATTGCTATACACACAGTAAAGATTCATCAACATTTGCTGAATCGAATTACTCATATGAGACATACATAGATCATTAGTAAAGAGTTTAAATATAAATGATGGTAATAAAAAGGAAAAGCTACATACTTCATATTTACACTTATGTATACTTCACATTCCAATAAAATTCTTCATTTAGGCTATGATTTTAAACAAAAATGAGATTCACTATCATTTCATACCAACAAAAAGAAAGATGGTCTAGACAAAGGATAGCAAAGAATCAGAAAATCTGGCATTTTCCCTTAGAAAAAGCAGTGCCAATCTGTAAGCTACCATGTTTTTGTGAATATTTAAATATTAATAATAAAAGCTACCATTTATAGACTGTTTGCAAAGCAACACCCTATACTAAGTACTTTATATACGTTATTTCATATAATTTTTCCAACAGCTTTACAATATAGATACTATTATTATTTATGGAAGTAGAACCAAAGGCTTAAGAAGTTAGTTACCCTAAGTCATACAACTATATTTTGCTGCATTAGATTTCAAACCCCATTCTCTCTGACTACAAAAGGCTGTCTCTTAACTATTATGCTTTACCTCCTCCACTGTTGAATTAGTTCTGAAAACACACAAAATGAAGAACATAATGTCATCCTAAATCGTAGATATGGTAAAGATCAATGAGTTAATACTTCCAAAATACTTTAAAAATCTCTTGGAAGAGAGAGACCTTCAAGATGGTGGAGGAGTAAGACGTGGAGATCACCTTCCTCTCCACAAATACATCAGAAATACAACTACATGTGGAACAACTCCTACAGAACACCTACTGAACGCTGGCAGAAGACCTCAGACGTCCCTAAAGGCAAGAAACTTCCCAAGTACCTGGGTAGGGCAAAAGAAAAAAGAAAAAACATAGACAAAAGAATGGGGACAGGACCTGCACCTCTGGGAGGGAGCTGTGAAGGAGGAAAGGTTTCCACACACTAGGAAGCCCCTTCACTGGCAGAGACACGGGTGGCGGGGGGGAAGCTTTGGAGCCATGGAGGAGAGTGCAGCAACAGGGATGCAGAGGGAAAAGCAGAGAGATTCCGCACAGAGGATCGGTGCCGACCAGCACTCACCAGCCTGAGAGGCTTGTCCACTCACCCGCCGGGACAGGTCGGGGCTGGGAGCTGAGGCTCAGGCTTTGGAGGTCAGATCCCCGGGAGAGGACTGGGGTTGGCTGCGTGAACACAACCTGAAGGGGGCTGGTGCACCACAGCTAGCCGGGAGGGAGTCCAGGAAAAAGTCTGGACCTGCCTAAGAGGCAAGAGACCATTGTTTTGGGGTGTGCAAGGAGAGGGGATTCAGAGCACCGCCTAAATAAGCTCCAGAGACGGGTGCAAGCCGCAGATATCAGTGCGGACACCAGAGACAGGCATGAAATGTTAAGCCTGTGTGCAAGCACAGGTCACTAGCCACACCTCCCATCCCAGGAGCCTGGGCAGCCCACCACTGCCAGGGTCCCATGATCCATGGACAACTTCCCCGGGAGAAGACACAGCGCACATCAGGCTGTTGCAACATCATGTCAGCCTCTGCCACCTAAGGCTCCCCCCACATCCCGTACCCCTCCCTTCCCCAGCCTGAGCGAGCCAGAGCCCCCTAATCAGCCCCTCCTTTAACCCTGTCGGGTCTGAGCAAAGAACAGATGCCCTCAGGCAACCTACACGCACAGGCAGGGCCAAATCCAAAGCTGAACCCCAGGATCTGTGAACAAAGAAGCGAAAGGGAAATCTCTCCCAGCAGCCTCAGGAGCAGCAGATTAAATCTCCAAAATCAACGTGATGTACCCTGCATCTGTGGAATACCTGAATGGACAACGAATCAACCCAAAATTGAGGAGGTGGACTTTGGGAGCAACGGTATATATATATTTTTCCTTTTTCTCTTTTTGTGAGTGTGTATGTGTATGCTTCTCTGTGTCATTTTTTTGTCTGTATAGCTTTGCTTTTACCATTTGTCCGAGGGTTCTGTCTGTCTGTTTTTTGTTGTTGTTGTTTTTAGTATAGATTTTAGCACTTCTTATCACTGGTGGATTTGTTTTTTGGTTTGGTTGCTCTCTTCTTTCTTTCGTTTATTTTTCCTTTTTGAAATTACTTATTAATTTTTTTACTTTTAATAATTTTTTATTTTAATATTTTAACTTTATTTTATTTTATTCTTTCTTTAATTCTTTCTTTTTTTCTCCCTTTACTTCTGAGCCTTGTGGCTGACAGGGTCTTGGTGCTCCGGCTGGGTATCAGGCCTATAGCTCTAAGGTGGGAGAGCTGAGTGCAGGATACTGATCCACCGGAGACCTACTGGCCCCACATAATATCAAATGGCAAAAGCTTTCCGAGAGATCTCCGTCTCAACGCTAAAACCCAGATCCACTCAATGACCAGCAAGTTACAGTGCTGGACACCCTACGACAAACAATTAGCAAGACAAGAAAACAACCCCACCCATTACCAGAGAGGCTGCCTAAAATCATAAGGTCACAGACACCCCAAAACACACCACCAGACGTGGTCCTGCCCACAAGAAAGACAACATCCAGCCACATCCACCAGAACACAGGCACTAGTCCCGTCCACCAAGACGCCTACACAACCCACTAAACCAACCTTAGCCTCTGGGGACAGACACCAAAAATGATGGGAACTACGAACCTGCAGCCTGCAAAAAGGAGACCCCCAAGCACAGTAAGTTAAGCAAAATGAGAAGACAAAGAAACACACAGCAGATGAAGGAGCAAGGTAAAAACCCACCACACCAAACAAATGAAGAGGAAATAGGCAGGCTACCTGAAAAAGAATTCAGAGTAATGATAAAAAAAAGTGGATGCAAATCTTGGAAATAGTGGATGCAAATCTTGGAAATAGAATGGAGAAAATACAAGAAACGTTTTACAAGGACCTAGAAGAACTAAAGAGCAAACAAAAAATGATGAAGGACACAATAAATGAAATTAAAACTTCTCTAGAAGGAATCAATAGCAGAAAAACTGATACAGAAGAATGGATAAGCGACCTGGAAGGTAAAAGAGTGCAAGTAACTACTGCAGAGCAGAATAAAGAAAAAAGAATGAAAAGAATTGAGGAGACTCTCAGAGACCTCTGTGACAACATTAAACACACCAATATTTGAATTATAGGGGTCCCAGAAGACAAAGAGAAAAAGAAAGGGACTGGGAAAATACTTGAAGAGATTATAATAGAAAACTTCCCTAATATGGGAAAGGAAATAGTTAATCAAGTCCAGGAAGCGCAGAGAGTCTCATACAGGAAAAATCCAAGGAGGAACACGTCAATACACATATCAATCAAACTATCAAAAATTAAATACAAAGAAAAAATAATAAAAGCAGCAAAGGAAAAACAACAAATAACATACAAGGAAATCCCCATAAGGTTAACAGCTGATCTTTCAGCAGAAACTCTGCAAGCCAGAAGGGAGTGGCTAGACATATTTAAAGTGATGAAAGGGAAAAAGCTACAACCAAGATTACTCTACCCAGCAAGGATCTCATTCAGATTCGATGGAGAAATTAAAACCTTTACAGACAAGCAAAAGCTAAGAGAATTCAGCACCACCAAACAAGCTTTACAACAAATGCTTAAGGAACTTCTCTAGGCAGGAAACACAAGTGAAGGAAAAGACCTACAATAACAAACCCAAAAGAGTTAAGAGAATGGTAACAGGAACTTACATATTGATAATTACCTCAAATGTAAATGGATTAAATACTCCAACCAAAAGACATAAACTGGCTGAATGGATACAAAAACAAGACCCGTGCATATGCAGTCTACAAGAGACCCACTTCAGACCTAGGGACACATACAGACTGAAAGTGAGGGGAAGGAAAAAGATATTCCATGCAAATGGAAATCAAAAGAAAGGTAGAGTAGCAATTCTCATATCAGACAAAATAGACTTTAAAACAAAAACAATTACAAGAGACAAAGAAGTACACTACATAATGATCAAGGGATCAATCCAAGAAGAAGATATAACAATTATAAATATTTATGCACCCAACATAGGAGCACCTCAGTACATAAGGCAAATGCTAACAGCCATAAATGGGGAAATTGACAGTAACACAATCATAGTAGGGGAGGACTTTAACACCCAACTTTCACCAGTGGGCAGATCATTCAAAATGAAAATAAATAAGGAAACACAAGCTTTAAATGATACATTAAACAAGATGGACTTAATTGATATTTACAGGACATTCCATCTAAAAACAACAGAATACACTTTCTTCTCAAGTGCTCATGGAACATTCTCCAGGATACATCATATCTTGGGTCACAAATCAAGCCTTGGTAAATTTAAGAAAATTGAAAGCATATCAAGGGTCTTTTCTGACCACAACACTATGGGACTAGGTATCAATTACAGGAAAAAATCTGTAAAAAATACAAACACATGGAGGCTAAACAATACACTACTAAATAACCAAGAGACCACTGAAGAAATCAAAGAGGAAATCAAAAAATACCTAGAAACAAATGACAATGAAAAGATGATGACCCAAAACCTGTGGGATGCAGCAAAAGCAGTTCTAAGAGGGAAGTTTATAGCAAAGTTTAAGAAACAAGAAACATCTCAAATAAACAACCTAACCATATACCTAAAGCAATTAGAGAAAGAAGAACAAAAAAACCCCAAAGTTAGCAGAAGGAAAGAAATCGTAAAGATCAGATCAGAAATAAATGAAAATGAAATGAAGGAAAGGATAGCAAAGATCAATAAAACTAAAAGCTGGTTCCTTGAGAAGATAAACAAAAGTGATAAACCATTAGCCAGACTCATCAAGAAAAAGATGGAGAAGACTCAAATCAACAGAATTAGAAATGAAAAAGGAGAAGTAACAACTGACACTGCAGAAATACAAAGGATCATGAGAGATTACTACAAGCAACTATATGCCAATAAAATGGACAACCTGGAAGAAATGGACACATTCTTAGAAAAGCACAACCTTCCGAGACTAAACCGGGAAGAATAGAAAAAATAAACAGACCAATCACTAGCACTGAAATTGAGACTGTGATTAAAAATCTTCCAACAAACAAAAGCCCAGGACCAGATGGCTTCACAGGCAAATTCTATCAAACATTTAGAGCAGAGCTAACCCAACCTTCTCAAACTCTTCAAAAAAATTGCAGAGGAAGGAACACTCCCAAACTCATTCTACGAGGCCACCATCACCATGATACCAAAAACAGACAAAGATGTCACAAAGACAGAAAACTACAGGCCAATATCACTGATGAACATAGATGCAAAAATCCTCAACAATATACTAGCGAACAGAATCCAGCAGCACATTAAAAGGATCATACACCATGATCAAGTAGGTTTCTTCCCAGGAATGCAAGGATTCTTCAGTATACGCAAATCAATCAATGTGATACACCATATTAAGAAATTGAAGGAGAAAAACCATATGATCATCTCAATAGATGCAGAAAAACCTTTTGACAAAATTCAACATCCATTAATGATAAAAACCCTCCAGAAAGTAGGCAAAGAGGGAACTTACCTCCACATAATAAAGGCCATATATGACAAACCCACAGCCAACATTGTTCTAAATGGTGAAAAACTGAAAGCATTTCCACTAAGGTCAGGAAAAAGACAAGGTTGCCTACTTTCACCACTATTATTCATCATTGCTTTGGAAGTTATATCCACAGCAATCAGAGAAGAAAAAGAAATAAAAAGAATCCAAATCAGAAAAGAAGAAGTAAAGCTGTCACTGTTTGCAGGTGACATGACACTATACACAGAGCGTCCTAAAGACTCTATCAGAAAACTGCTAGAGCAAATGAATGAATTTGGTAAAGTAGCAGGATACAAAATTAATGCACAGAAATAACTTGCATTCTTAAACACTAATGATGAAATATCTGAAAGAGAAATTAAGGAAACACTCCCATTTACCAATGCAACAAAAAGAACAAAATACCTAGGAATAAACCTACCTAAGGAGGCCAAAGACCTGTATGTAGAAAACTATAAGACACTGATGAAAGAAATTAAAGATGATACAAACACATGGAGAGATATATCATGTTCTTGGATTGGAAGAATCAACATTGTGAAAATGGCTATACTACCCAAAGCAATCTACAGATTCAATGCAATCCCTATGAAACTACCAATGGCATTTTTCACAGGACTAGAACAAAAAATTGCACAATTTGTATGGAAACAAAAAAGACCCTGAATAGCCAACGCAATCTTGAGAAAGGAAAACGGAGCTGGAGGAATCAGGCTCCTTGACTTCAGACCTTACTACAAAGTTACAGTAATCAAGACAGTATGGTACTGGCACAAAAACAGAAATATAGATCAATGGAACAGGATAGAAAGCCCAGCGATAAACCCACGCAAATATGGTCATGTTATTTTTGATAAAGGAGACAAGAATATACAATGGAGAAAAGACAGCCACTTCAATAAGTGGTGCTGGGAAGACTGGACAGGTACATGTCAAACAATGAAATTAGAACACTCGCTAAGACCATACACAAAAATAAACTAAAAATAGATTAAAGACCTAAATGTAAGGCCAGACACTATAAGACTCTTAGAGGAAAACAGGCAGAACACTCTATGACATAAATCACAGCAAGATCCTTTTTGACCCACTTCCTAGAGAAATGGAAATAAAAACAAAAATAAACAAATGGGACCTAATGAAACTTCAAAGCTTTTTCACAGCAAAGGAAACCATAAACAAGACAAAAGGACAACCCTCAGAATGGGAGAGAATATTTGAAATGAAGCAACTGACAAAGGATTAATCTCCAAAATTTACAAGCAGCTCATGCAGCTCAATATCAAAAAAACAAACAACCCAATCCAAAAATGAGCAGAAGACCTAAATAGACATTTCTGCAAAGAAGATATACAGATTGCCAAAAAACACATGAAAGAATGCTCAACATCACTAATCATTAGAGAAATGCAAATCAAAACTACAATGAGGTAACACCTCACACTGTTCAGAATGGCCATCATCAAAAAATGTACAAACAATAAATCCTGGAGAGGGTGTGGAGAAAAGGGAACCCTCTTGCACTGTTGGTGGGAATGTAAATTGATACAGTCACTATGGAGAACAGTATGGAGGTCCCTTAAAAAACTAAAAATAGAACTACCGTATGATCCAGCAAGTGCACTACTGGGCATATACCCTGAGAAAACCATAATTCAAAAAGAGTCATGTGCCACAATGTTCATTGCAGCTTTATTTACAGTAACCAGGACATGGTAGCAACCTAAGTGTCCATCAACAGATGAATGAATAAAGAAGACGTGGCACATATATACAATGGCATATTACTCAGCCATAAAACGAAATGAAATTGACTTATTTGTAGTGAGGTGGATGGACCTAGATTCTGACATACAGAGTGAAGTAAGTCAGAAAGAGAAAAAGAAATACTGTATGCTAACACATACATATGGATTCTAAAAAGAAAAAAAAATGGTTATGAAGAACCTAGGGGCAGGACAGGAACAAAGACGTAGAGAATGGACTTGAGGGCATGGGGAGGGGGAAGGGTAAGCTGGGACGAAGTAAGAGAGTGGACTTATATATACTATCAAATGTAAAACAGATAGCTAGTGGGAAGCAGCTGCATAGAACAGAGAGATCAGCTTGGTGCTTTGTGACCACCTAGAGGGGTGGGATTGGGAGGGTGGGAGGGAGACGCAAGAGGGAACAGATATGGGAACATATGTATACGTATAGCTGATTCACTTTGTTATAAAGCAGAAACTAACACACCATTGTAAAGCAATTATACTCCAATAAAGATGCTAAAAAAAACATCTCTTGGAAGACAGAACAACAGATGAATAATAAAAATGTGTGCCTTTAAAGACCTTATTGTCCATGTAGACAAACATGACAAATGCTAAAATAGAAAAGGAGAGAAAAGAAGACAGGAACTAACCCTGGCAGGTATTTGGAGGGAGGATTGACAAAATATTAGTTGTCTCTCCAAATCCATCCTGATCTTCTTTCTGAATATTTAGGCATTTGTATTCTGTTGAACCTACATGTGGCCACATGGGTAAAGTGCCACTAGTGAAAAGAACAGAGTTGATATCTGCAACTTTTATATCATCTTTTTAAAGACAGTTACCATGAATTCACTCCTCTTCTTTCCTTATAGCTAAAAAAGAGGATAAAGAGAGCATCTTTGGAAATCAGGTGGTGAGAATGGTGGAGCCATTCCTGATAGCCTAAGTTTTTTCATGATGCTGTGGAACAGAGCCCACCCTAACTTTCTGTGGACTGTTACATGAGGGAGAAAAACATCTGTGTTTTTTAAGCTACTGCAGTTTTAATTCATTTGTTTTTAATAGCTGTATAGTCTTTATTACCCTAATAAATATAGAGGATATTTCAGGAAGGCCTCATAAAAAGCCAACTCAGTTACAAAGTCAGTCTTACAGGAGACAGAATAACAGAGGAGAAGGGATTTAAAGAAGAAAGAATACCACAGAAGGGAGAGAGAGAATGAACATACCAAAGCATGTAAGCAGTTTTAGTGTAAATGTTTCTAAATATGCTTAATTTTTTACACTTAGTACAGTGTGTGTATATATATATATATATATATATATATATATATATTTTTTTTTTTTTTTTGCGGTACGCGGGCTTCTCACTGTTGTGGCCTCTCCTGTTGTGGAGCACAGGCTCCGGACGTGCAGGCTCTGAGGCCATGGCTCACGGGCCCAGCCACTCCGCGGCACGTGGGATCCTCCCGGACTGGGGCACGAACCCGTGTCCCCTGCATCGGCAGGCGGACTCTCAACCACTGTGCCGCCAGGGAAGCCCAGTACAGTGTATATTTTTAATACTTAATAAAAGCGTCAATATTTCTAGATATACCAAAATAATATACAAATAAATTGTCAAACAGGATTTTTTACGAAGTCAAATTGAGATTTTTTTCTCTGTTATGTAGTCAATTTGCAAAGCAAAAACATGCTATTGATATTACTAAATAGCCTTCGTATCCAAAAATACTTTTCTAAGAAACACAAAATTATTTTTATGAGTTTACTATTTCTTTATACATACCACACAAAGCTCAAATAAAATGATTCCAAGAGACCAGACATCTGATTTGGGGCCAGAAGGCAACGGTTTCTCACTTGGCACATGATCATTGGTTTTGAAAATTCCTTGTGCAATTACCTCAGGTGCCAAGTATGATGGATACCTAAAATGGTATATTTTAGAAATGAATAATTACTATGAGCTAGAAAGGGGGAAAGAACTATGTAGTGGTACATTTTTACTATCAGTACAGTACGACCTATGTAAAAGCTCAATGCAATTAGACGAACAACTCTTTCTAGGAAGAATTCTAAACTAACCATAAAAGAGGCTTCTATGTCTAGGAATCAAGAGCAAATACATGAGTCTCAAATAATTTAAAACCTATCGTGTGTCTGCAATATTAGTTCCTTTCTTTGCTTTCCTCTGTGTTAACATATTGCCTTCTTGCAGCTTTCCAGGTTTCCAGGCGTTTTTCCTTCTTCCTTACTGCCTATCTTCTCTTTATACTTAACTCTTATTTAAAGCATATATTATCTTTGAAAATAGTATTTATTCTTTTGAATAGTAGCAATGTCAAAATCTGTAAAAATATATAAATTGAAAGGTAAGACTTTCTCCCATCTCTGTACTCCAGTCACCCACACATATGTATGTATAAATAAACTTTATCACCCATCATCATTGCCCCATAGGGAAGCACACTATATGCACTATTCTGTACCCTTTCTCACTCAAAATATATTTTAGAGATTATTCTAAAAAAATAAGTATAGATTTGCCTCATTCTTTTTGAAAACTGCCAATAATTTCATTGTATTGATGCATTTAATTTACTTAAAGCAACTCTGAATGGATATGTTGGAAGTTCCACTCTTTTGCTATTATAAACAATGCTGACATGGATATATTACAAATATTCCCTTTCCCCTGAATATGTATGTGTAGACGAAAGACAAATTCCTAGACATGGCACTACAAAGTCATAAGGTAGATGCATTTTAAATTTTGATTCATGTTGCCAAGTTGCCCTTTCAGGTTATGGCAATTTATATTCTCATAAGCAATATGAGTGCCTATTTCCCCTTACCTTCACCAACACAAGTTTTTTGAAAATTGCTTTAGTAAATACAAAAGATAGATTAAATGAATAAGGTATAAAGAATAAAGTTTAAAAGAACACCCATGTACCTATCAAGAAGTTTAAGTAAAGAATATGAAATTATCACTAAAGGTCCCTCTCTGCTTCTCCCTAATTATACCTCCCTGGTATCCCCCAAAAGGAACAGACAACTGGAATTTTTGTGTTTATAATTCTCTTCCATTTCTTTATAGCTTTACCATATGTTTGTAACCCTAAAAAGTATATTGTTTAGTAAAGCACATTTCTGAACTTTACAGTATTGGAATTATGCTGATGGTATTCCTTTGTGATTTGCTTTTTTAATCAACGTTATTTAAAAGAGCCATCCATATAGTTGCATGTAGATCTAAGTCATTAATTTTTACTTCTATTTTATGAATATATCATAATTTATTCACTCTAATTTCAATAGGCATTTAAGTAATTTCCTGTCTTTTCATATTATAAACAATGTTCCTAGAAATACTATATGTACATCTGCAAAAGTTTCCCCAAGGGTATAAACCTAGGATTGAATTTCTAGGCCATAAGACGTGCACTTTCAACTTTATAATATCATGCCAAATGTTTTTTGAAAGGGATTGTATCAATTTATACTCCCATGAGCAGTGTACAACAGATCCTATTGCTTACTTCTCCAACACTTGTTAGACAGCAGTGACAGACTTTCTAATGTTTGGCCACCTGGTGGGTGGGACCTACACACCGTTGTAGTTTTAATTTGTATTTCCTTGATAACTAAAGAGGCTGAGGCACATTTTCATACACATAAATTTGTACTATGATATCATTTTACCCTAAGGTGATCATATTGATCTTCTAAATGAATGTGTGAAACCTCTGGAGACAAGTGAAGTCTAGTAGAAAAGCAATGAACTTAATATTATAATACCTGTATTCTAACTTCAGTCCTATCACATATTCTATATATGATTTGGGTTTCTTAATCTATAAAATAGGAATAATAATGCCTACCTCACAAAACTGTTATAAATATTAGTGAATACATAAAGAAGTTTTCTAAAAATGAAAAATATGACACATATGCAATGTTTTAGCTTTGTCATCATTAGCATGATACATCCAGAAGGTAAACTGTTCATTTTTAATCCTGATTTCCAGCACATCTAACCCCAAAATAACAGAATGGGTAGTGAAAAGTCAAGCAATACTATGGGTAAATTGTTATATCTAAAACTTCTGACTGGTGATCTCTGGAAGTACAGAGGCGACTTTTGCTCCCAAAATTCTAATTTCCTTTCTATCAAGGACTTGTTAATTAATAAAAATAATAAAACTTAGGATTTTTAAATGTAAATTATCTCCTTTCAACAAGTGTCTCTTCTTTAGCATAGCATTTTAACACTCTTACCGGAACTCTGCCGTGAGTATGACTGGTGAGATAAATGTAAGTGGCTTTCACCATCTGTCTGATGCTTTAACAAGGTATTAAGCTACTGGCCAAATAAAATGAATGTCCAATTTCTAACTCTTTACAATATTTTGAAACAGATGTTAACATTTTACTTTGTTGTTCTTTAATATTTGTCTTTTGAATCAACCGCAAGCTTCTTCTGGTGTAAATATTTTCTTTCATGACTTAGCTGTTTGATCACTTTATTTTTCCTGGCTAATGTTTCACATTTTGCTCTTTGATACTTTCTGGTCAGACCTTTTGGGTCAAAGACTTCAAAGTAAGCCAAACCAAATGGCACATGAGACCAATTCTATCCAAGCATTTTAAATTCAAACACAACTCTTCAAAATCCTTGATGTGCTTTAAGAAAAATCACTTCCTTTCTTCTATTCATCACTATAACCTAAAGAACCTTTAAGTAAAAGGCAAAAAATTAATTTTTGTTTGTATGGTTTTTGGAGTTCTCTCTCATACAAATTTAGACAAAATGAAGAAGCACATTAACTACAGCTGCCTAAAAGCTATTTTAAAAGGCAATTATTACATATGATGAAGATACCGGAGCTTTATTATGAACTGAATTTTATTATTTCAAAAGGTTTTTTTTAAAACAAATAGAGCGTAGGCTATTTTTATAAAATATTGTTTTTGTGCTTGTGAAAACAATTGTTTGTTGCCTACAACCACAAGTTTTGGTATGTAAAACTATAAGACTATGAATTTATGCACATTAATAAGTAGGCCATCAAAACAGAAAATTTCCCATTAAATAATGAGCTTCTTGAAGAATGGGAACCTATCTTATCCATGTTTGTATATCCAGCAGCCATAAGAAAATGTATTTGATAAATATTTTCTTAATAAATAAAGGAAGGAATGACTAAACAATTTATTTTAAGATTATAGCTATGGCCAAGCTAATGAAAATTTTAAGTGACAAAACTATAAGCTAACTTACAAAGATAAAAGGTAATTTATAAATGAGATCTTTTTTTAAAAACATCTAGTTAAGTTTTTAGGCAATGTTTTCCTGCAGAAACATACTCCATGACTCCAAACCATAATTCCCAATAATGGAGTGACAGAACTGACTTTAGGGAGCCCAAAGAGCAAAACACAAATCGATACTATTAAACAGAATCTCACAGCAATTAAGAAATATGCTTAAGGTCTCTAGAAAATTGTATTATATCATTTTAATTTGCTGATTTTGATAATTGTTTTGTGGTTATGTAAGAAAATTCCTTACTTTAGGAAATACAAACTGAAGTATTGAGGGGTAAATGGCCATTATATACACTAATAATTCTTAAATAATTCAGAAAAAATATATTATACACAAATACATATATATGTGTAAGATAAAAGAAAGAGAAAAAAATGTAGTGAAATGTTAACATTTGGGGAGTCTGAGTTAAGGCTACACAAGAAATTTTTGTACTATTTTGTAACTTCTATGTATCTAAAATTAAACACTTATAAAAGAATTATATTATTAACATGTTTAAAAAGCAACCAAACAATAAATATAATACAGACATCTATATCAAAGCATTCAATTGAGTCCAGGATGAAATAAACTTTCATTCCTTTTTTGGAGGCTAACATAAATCTGGAATTCCATATCAGAACCTCTCCAAACTTAAACGCAGACTTTCAGTTAGAGAATCCACCCCATTACCTCTGACAGCTACAGTGACTCGACTTGAAGCTTAATGTACAACTACATCTTAAAGAACAGGGAATTAAACTTAGAAATATTAGAAGATAATATGAGAGTGATTTTTCTGTCTTTTGAGGAACATACATTATCATTAAGTGAGAATCTTGTCAGCCTTCTTGCCTTAAATTTACCTAATTCTGAATGAAATAAAATTAATTTTAGTAAGCATTATAAGGTGAAGAAAGTCAATAATCTGCTAGCCTCACTACCAATTCAATGAAAGATCAACATCAGGGACCTTTTGTATGCTGGGAAAAACTCATTGTCTACTCTTAGAAGTATTTGGAAAATTAAGATATTTTTAATTTTAAAAAGGTAGTTTTATGTCAAAAATAATAAATTAACAAAATACACACTTCATTAAAGATTAGAAAGTTTAAGCCGGAACTCAGAAAAAAAAAATTCTTACCCAATTGGGAAATCAACATCATCACCATATGCTGTCATATGATAAAGTCCAAATTTAGCCAATTTAACATGTCCCTATAATAATAAAGGAAGAAAAAAAACATTATAAAATATTTTAATATCACTGACAGGGAAAATTATGATTATACATTTTATAAGTAAGGACACTATCATATAGTCAGATACATTAAGAAAATATATTTTAATTTGCCATAATTTTATTAAAAACTATTTGTCAGTGTTTGAAGTCTGCTTTATATTCATTACAAACATATATATACACACATACATATTTTATATATCAAAGTGACAACATTTAAAAATTTTTGCTGCTTATTATTTTCTGGGCTTCTCTAAATAGCAAAAATGTTCTTAGTTGTCTTGAATCCTCAATTAGAATATATTGTGGTAATTTTCACAAAAGAAAATTTTTTCAGGGAGTTGCAAGTCCACTCACAATGTTATAATTTAAACTTGACATGGACATTTTTAACTTGGAAAGGTCAGTTCACAAATCAAGATATTAGTGAATCTGCTTGATTCCCAACAATTTTTTATACTGTTTGAGAATAAGCATAATGATCACAAAAGCAAGATTCTTAAAAGGCAAAACAAATTTAGAAGTCCCTTAAGGTTTTCCCCCTTTAGATGTTTAAGACTTTATAAAACCATAGTCAATTTAAAAGTTGTTTTCTTTTTCTCAAGAACTCTATTTCCCAGAATTAAAAAACATTTATATTTTAAAACAATTCAGACAGTTAGATACTCTACTACCATAAGTATGAAATTAATGAGCACCATTTATCTTTATTTTTAATATCATAGGGTATATATACTGAAAGTCTGGAAGAAAGTCAGAGAAAAAGAATAATCCTACTAATACAAAAGATAATTCCCCAGAAAATGTTTCCTCAAAACTATTTTATATGCTTATGAAAAAGAATGAAATTATGATTATTCCTGAAAAAATACCACCTTGCTACCCATAATTCTCTTAGAGGTTGACTAGCTTCTTAGAAATCCCCCATAAGATTTCCAAGTAGAGAATCAGTACTCCAATTAAAAAAAGAAGCTAGGTATGAACAGCTGGTAAACAAAGAAAATAAATGAGGAATAAAGTGAAAAGAGGAAGTAGGAAAGAAGAATAAAGTGGAGAAAACACAATTCAGTTGTGCTATGAGAAAAATATTCTATGTAAATAGTCAGAGAATCTTTCTTAAGATGAAAGCAAATTCAGAGAAGGAGTGGATTGGGAAGACACAATGTGTATGTATCTTTTAGAAAATGAATGGAAGGAAAAACAAAACAAGTTAGAAAATGGGTCTGGGGAAAAAAGAATAATGAATGTGAAAGACACACGGATTCATATAATTTAGAGATACTTTATTTTTAAACAACCACAAATATATTACATTCATATAATCTTTTCATTATGAATACGCTTAAGACATATTCTAATTCTACAGTCCCTCTGATTCACTAAGTGGGCCTGATTTCAGTAGCTTCCAATGTGAAATAAAAAGCAAATATTTAATATACTATTTGATGATTACCTTTTGATCCAAAAGGATATTATGAGGAGACAGTGCCCGGTGTACTATACCATGTTTGTTCATATACTGCAAGCCCTGAAGTATCTCAAATGCTATGCACAAAACCTTTGAATATCTACAAAGAAAACAAAAGAGTCACAGATCAATAGGTCAATTACAAAGCAGATATAGAACCTGTTTTAAGAAATGAGGTTCACTGATAAAATTCAAAGATAAATATATATATATGTGTGTATATATATGTGTGTGTGTATATATATGTGTGTGTGTGTATATATATATATATATATATATATATATTTTTTTTTTTTTTGGCCATGTGCCTTGTGAGATTTTAGTTCCCTGACCAGGGATTGAACCCAGACTTTCAGCAGTGAAAGTGCAGAGTCCTAACCACTGGAACCACCAGGGGATTCCCCAAAGAGCTATATTTTTATTGTACCTCCTCTATTCAGAGAAAATAGACTCTACACATTTTCTAAACTATTTACTTCGACATATTTTTGATTTTCCACTTACAACAGAATTGATCTGACAAAGAATGTAGTTTTCTAAAGGCTACTCTAATTGAAGTATAATTCTTCCATGAAGGTAGTTTAATATTGGTGGTATACAAATGACCTTGACCTTCAGCAGGTTGGACTTTGCCAAATTATCAGGACACTTGCAGATATATGGCAGAACTAAGTCAATGAAAACCACCTATCTTGCTCAAGACAAAACACCTATATCCCTGAAAAATAGCTATAATATATTTTATAGCAGATAGACCTGAGCTTACTTTCCAGATCAATCCACAAAGCAACCTCCAGTAATTTATCAAACATTTCTTTCTTATCCTATTCTCTCTTAAGCCAACTTCCACAGGGATGCCCAGTTTCTTTGTCTTGCTCTCTCTCTTCCTCTCCCTCTCTCTCTCTCCTTTTTTTTTTTTTTAAATAAAACATCATTCATATAGGAAGTTAGGAAGAATATACAGAAAAGTAGGGGAGAATAATTCAAACCCAATCCTCAAACCACTAATATTAACATTTGGGTACAGATCTCTTTTCTTCCCCCTTTTTTTTTTTTACACTTTAAATCAGACTTTAAAAAACTAAGTAAATATGAGGGTAACAACTAAATTAATTTTTTAAAAGGTATAAACAACAAGCTAATAATAGAGATACAATGAAATTATATATAAAAAAAGTCAACCTAAAAGCAGGGCAAATAAAAGGAAAAAAGAACAAAGAACAAATGGAACAATTGGAAAACAATTAACAGATTTTTTTTTTCTTTTTTTTTTTGCGGTACGCGGGCCTCTCACTGTTGTGACCTCTCCCACTGCGGAGCACAGGCTCCGGACGTGCAGGCTCAGCAGCCATGGCTCACGGGCCCAGCCACTCCGCGCCATGTGGGATCCTCCCGGACCAGGGCATGAACCCGCGTCCCCTGCATCGGCAGGCGGACTCTCAACCACTGCGCCACCAGGGAAGCCCAATTAACAGATTTTAATTCAGATATATCAACCATTACATTATATGTAACTGCTCCAAAGTCACCAATTCAGACTTGATTATATTCAGGTTACAAGGAACCCACATTAAATAAAAAATGTTAAGTTAAAAGATCACTGATTGTCATGGGCTTGGGTGGAGGGAATGGGTTGATACAAAGGAGTATGAGAAAATTTTACATGATGGAATTGTTCTATTTCTAATTTTGATGATGGTTATAGGACTGAGTTGGCCAAACTGATTTAACTGCACGCTAAAAAGGGTAAATTGTAAGGTATGTAAATTAATCGCAATAAACTTGACATAAAAAGAAGGCCAAATACAATTTAAAAAAAGAATAATTTCACTATGACTCCCTCCTCTAAATTAAAACCATAAGAAAGAACAAGAGATGAAAAGTTAAAATCTCTCTCTCTTCTCATCCTTGTCTGACTTTCCAGAAGTAACCATCTCTAGCAGTTTGTGTTTTCAACTCTTCTGGTGGTTAGACTTTTACGTAATTATAATTAACTCTTCACTATGCAAGACGATATAATTAACATACTTCTCCATTTTCCTTTTCTAACTCCTGATTTTTTAAATTAATTAGTTTATTTACTTATTTTTGGCTGTGTTGGGTCTTCGTTGCTGTGCGCGGGCTTTCTCTAGTTGTGGTGAGTGGGGGCTACTCTTCGTTGCAGTGTGCAGGCTTCTCATTGCGGTGGCTTCTCTTGTTGCAGAGCACAGGCTCTAGGCGCACGGGCTTCAGTAGTTATGGCATGCAGGCTCAGTAGTTGTGGCTCATGGGCTCTAGAGCGCAGGCTCAGTAGTTGTGGTGCATGGGCTTAGTTGCTCCGCGGCATGTGGCATCTTCCTGGACCAGGGCTGGAACCTGTGTCCCCTGCATTGGCAGGTGGATTCTTAACTACTGTGCCACCAAGGAAGTCTCTTTTTTTTTTTTATTGTTTATATTATTTTACATTATCAAATTTTATAAGACAGATGAAAGATGCCTTTGCTCCTTTCTTGAAGACTAAACAGATAAACAAGTAAATATATAACATGATATATAGCGATTAAGTGCTAAGGAGAAAAAGTAGAGAAGAGAAGACAGAATGTGGGTTGCTATTTTATATATACAGTGTGATCAAGGAAGGCTTCACTGAGGTGACATTTGTGCCGAAATCTAAAGGAAATGAAAAAGACATGCAGCTCCCTGGGAAATGTGTAATTCAGGCAGAGGGCACAGTAAGCAAGTCTTAACTGGAAGAATACACAGCAGTTCAAAAAAGAAAAACAAATTTTTAAAAAACCACCAAAAAACACAATGAAGCTACTGTGTATGCAGTAGAATGAGCAAAAGGTGAAACTGGGAGGAGATGAGGGCAGAGAGTTAGCAAGTCAGAGGGCTAGATCATGTGAGGCCATTTAGGCCTTGGCTTTTACTCTGAGACAGATGGGAAGTGTTTTGGTACACTGCTGCACTACGTATAGTAAAAATTTACCATGGAACTAAGCAGAGAAAGAAATAAAAACCTAAGCCACTTAACCCCTAGCTCTCCAGAGAAAATATCTCAGTCATCAGGATTTAATGGATACTATAATTTTATAATTATAACTGTATTCATGAATTTTATCATCAGCTACTATCATTTTTTATACCTATGATTCTTTTTGTGTTTCCTTTTTATTTAGCTAGAATATAGTCATGAGAAAATTTTTCATAGCATGTAGATACCATGCTATTCCTCTGTGGAAGCTTTCAGGATTCTTTTATACTTTATTCTTAGACTTATACTCCTATGAGCATGGCCTATTATTTAATTTCCAAGATCTCTCTTCTGGTCTCCAGTTGTTCCGTTTCAATACATCCTGTTCTTTGGCTATGGATACATTATTCTTTTGAGTCTCTCTGAGGATAGTTATTAGAATTCTTTTAATTTGGGGGGGAAAAAAGTATGTTATCTTCATTTCCTCTGGGGTAAGTTTTTAAAATTTTTTTTTCCTCCCTTGACTCTCAAACTATTTCTTCCCTCATATATCTGGTACTTCCTGATTGTCAGCCATATTTTAAAATAAAGCAATAAGTTGATATTCGCCATGAAGTATATATAAAAAACAAAACAAAACAAAAGTTACTATTTATAAAGAATTCTTATTAAACTGATCTATAAACTATTCTACTTTATCAAATAGTTTCTCCCATATTAAAGTGTCACAACAGCCAGTATTAAGCAAATGAGATGAGAACAATTAAGAATTAATAGTTTTCATTAACATCTGCAAAAAAATAAACCAACTATGTAAAGGAAAAGATTCCAAACTTTAAAACAACTACAATTACATTGAAAACTATGTGCACATGAAAGAATGCAAACCCCTCCCCTCTTAAAAACAAAGAAAACCTTTCATTAAGATTGATTAACAAATAAAACATAAGAACCTAGTTTTCTGAGGTCATTTGCTGAGTCAACTTTAAGGTAGTAATCTCTCTTGTCCTTGTTCTTCTCTCTGTATCTCTGTTTCTGTTTCTGTCTCTGTCTCTCTCACTCTTTCTCTCTCTCTTTCTCTCTCTCTCTCTCTCTCTCTCTCTCTCACACACACACACACACACACACACACATACACACACACACTTCACAAAATCTTAAAAGTTGATGCCATATTCAACTGTGACACTAGAGGACCTCAGCTGCACACTATTTCAATACAGATGTCTTTCTCGTGAAATTAAAACCAAATCTTTAAAGTGACTTTTTCATTAAACCAGTTCTGAAACAGCTGAAAACAGAAGACTGCATCTTCTACTTTCTCGACCTGCTTCTGTTAGCTGATTTTAAGATATAATTGGAAAACACTTGCATGTCAAAAAGTACATTCATGCTATTATTGAGCTGATGAGAATTTACATTGAAAAAATTTTTAAAAATACGAACGTATAAAGCTGAGCTCATGACACATCTTTTCTTAGCTATTACTTGAGATTATATATGAATTACAGTTAATGAACTCAGTATTCTTCAGTTTAAATCAGACAGGAAATCAGATTTGCTTTTCTGCCCATTTGTGCTCTTGGGATTTAATTTTTAAATTTATTTTAAAATATAGGTATAGGAGAGGGGGAAGATGGCGGAAGAGTAAGACGCAGAGATCACCTTCCTCCACACAGATAAATCAGAAATACATCTACACGTGGAACAACTCCTACAGAACACCTACTGAACTCTGGCAGAAGATCTCAGACTTCCCAAAAGGTAAAATATAGGTGTAAAGGAGAAGAAAAAGCTAATGCTATTTTCTATAACGGGAAAAAGAAATCAGTATTTGTGGAATTTTGTATACTTTTTTGTTTTTAACTGCTTGGTACTATGTTTTAGGCCTCTGCATTTTTAGGTTCCATGGAAGAAAAATTGATTTCCACAATTAAAAAGCCTACAGCATAGTTGTAGAGGGAAGAGATATGGGAACATATGTATATATATAACTGATTCATTTTGTTGTAAAGCAGAAACTAACAAACCATTGTAAAGCAATTATACTCCAATAAAGATGTTAAAAATATATATACCCATTTGCAACAACTTGTAGCATTTAATTCATTTGGGTAACTGCATTTGACACTTTTTTTTGGTATAAAACACTGTGATTATCTGGTATTAATAGTCACTTTGGATTCCGTAATTTATCCATTCCTGAGTTCATATTTGTGTTTCTTCTCTAGTGAGTTAACATATATTTTATTTTTGAGAAAAGCATTTGGGTTATTAAAAAATTCTTGAATTTTGAAAAAAAAAAGAAAACACAGATTTATAAACTGACAATTTTAATACAGTTGAATTCAATAGAATTTTGATACAATTATAATTCAATAATTAAGTTAGGAGATGATAATCATCTTTTTTCTCTGTCTTGAGAGTAAAAGAAAACATGAAAATTTATTTATTACATTGGTGAGAACAAAGCAGACCTACAAAAATCATAAATCTTGGAAAGTAATAAGATTAATAACTAAAAGAGAAAAAAACATGACTACCATCACCACCACCAAGAACAAATGTCGATAATTTCTAGGCATGACTCAACTTGGCTGTATTTGGATATTAAATATGGCTTAATGAATTTCAAATCTATTAATTTAGTACAATACCAAGTATGTTTTGTTTAGCCCTTTCCAGATGTATTTCAAAGGAAATTTACACTGTGTGCTTCTGATTCAATCATCTGTAAATTATCTGCAGCTGTTTAGCTTAGTTGGTTAAAACATACTGAGGCCAAGATCATGCGTTTAATATCTATAAGGATTAGTTAGCTTCCCAGGTTCATAGCCACAGATTTTCATCAAACTCCAGCCAATATCCTGAAATACAGACAGTTTGTCATGAGACATTGCTCAACTGCTACTTACTCAAAACATCTTGATTTTCAACTACAATCTCCTATACTTCTCTGTTCCCTATTTCTGAGGACCTGCTCTCTAAACTCATTAAAGACCTTGAGACCCCTGTTATCTCAACCAGTCCTTTTTTTTTTGACATCCTTCTTTATTCTAGATCTATTCTGTCATTTATATATATATATATATATATATATACACATATACATATATATATATTTTTTTGCCAGGATCCTTAATGGCTTCTCATCAAATGGCTCTACCCCTGATAGAATTGTACGTCTCTATTTTCTGACAGTACATAGTTACAAGGTTTATTAATTCTATGGTAATAATTTCTGTATAGGTTTGTCTCTCTCACTGTATCTTGAGGCAGTGGTAGCTTGAATACCTTGAAGCTTATTCAACTTGGAATCCCTATGCCTACCATAGTGCCTATAAGGTAGGTGCTCAATAAATGGGTATCAAATAATAGGTGTTCAATAAATGTATATAACCACACCCATGATGGTGCAAGAGGGTGGAGATAACAAGATTAAGTTCATCACCGCTAAGGAAATAACAGCTCAAAAAAAGTGTATTAGACTAGACTATACTAGACTAGATCAATGGTGTTAACTTCATTTATAAGAGAGTGTATAATTCTTCAGTAAGTCAAGAAAACATAAATTGCTTAAGTTCACACAACGGCTATCCAAAAAAGAAAGTACTAGTTTGCTGAAAATACACCTCTCCTTCTAGTCTTTTATTTACTGAAAGAATAAGGAGCCACTGTATGGTGGGTAATATGATAATCTTGTTAATATCTGGCTAAAACTGCGAATTAGACTAAGTTGTTAAGATAGATTCCTACAATTTTTCTAGCTCAGAAAAAAAATACTTGTTAGTATTTCGTATTTGAGTTGAGTTCACATTAAATCTGCATATATTAGGGGAGGCTTAACATCTTTACGAATTTGAGTTATTCTATCCAAAAAAAAGGATGTGTTTCTATTTGTTCAAGTCTACTTTTATGTATTTCAGAGTTTTTATTATTTTTTAAAAACAGGTTTATTGAAGTATAATTGATATACAAAAAACTGCACATATTTAACATATTTGATGGGTTTGGACATATGCATACGCTCATGAAACCATCACCACAATCAAGGTAACAGACATATCCATCACCTTCAAAAGTTTCCTTGTGCCCCTTTTTGTGTGTGTATGGTAAGAATAAATATACAAAAATATACAAGAAAACACTGGGGAAAAAAATCAATGAGGGGGACTAATTCTGTCAGATTTAAAACATACCATAAAGATTCTCTCATACAACCCAAATGTCCATCAATAGATGGTTAAAGAAAATGTGGAATATACATACAATAGAATATTATTCAGTCTTAAAAAAAGAAAGGGGCTTCCCTGGTGGCGCAGTGGTTGAGAGTCCGCCTGCCGATGCAGGGGACATGGGTTTGTGCCCCAGTCTGGAAAGATTCCACATGCCGTGGAGTGGCTGGGCCCGTGAGCCATGGCCGCTGAGCCTGCGCGTCCAGAGCCTGTGCTCCGCAACAGGAGAGGCCACAGCAGTGAGAGGCCCACGTACCGCAAAAAAAAAAAAAAAAAAAAAAAAAAAAAGAAAGAAAGAAAGAAAGAAAATCCTGCCATTTGTGACAACAACATGGATGAACCTGGAGGACATTATGCTAAGTGAAATAAGCCAGACACAGAAGGACAAGTACTGCATGATTCCACTTATATGAGGTATCTAAAATAGTCAAACTTATGGAAGCAGAGAAGAACAGCAGTTACCAGGAGCTAGGGAGACAAGAAAATGGGAGCTGTTCAATTGGTGTAAAGTTTCAGTAATGCAAGATCATTAAGTTCTAGAGACCTGTTGTACAACATTGTGCCTACAGTTAACAATACTGTATTGAACTCTTAAAAATTTGTTAAGAGGGTAGATCTCACCTTAAGTGAGATCACACACAAATAAATAGGACTCAAGGAAACTTTTGGAGGTGATGGATATGTCTATTATGTACCTTGATTGTGGTGATGGTTTCATGGGTACCCTGCTTATGTCCAAACTCACCAAATGTATATATTAAATACTTGCAGTTTTCTTGTATATTAATTATACCCCAATAAAAATGTTGAAAAATAAATTAAAATGAGGAGAAATTCCTATCAGCCTCAAACCATCAGTTCTTTTCAGTATCTGCAAAGTTTCCAAGAAGAGATGTTATTCAGATTGCAAGAAATAGAGACCAAGAAAGAGAATGAGAGGTCAGGATTGCGGAGACAGCTTTGGAAGTCATTCATAGATAGGTGGTAACTAAAGCCACACGTGCTATTTCCTCATAATCCCATGATATTTAAGGGCCATTCCATAAGCCAAAATACCCATACAGTCAGCAAACCAAAGGAGGAAACACATTTCTGGATTCTATGAGTTCAAGATGTTCTTTCACCTTATAAAACCTGATCATTCCCACAGAAATTTTCCTTTTGGTCTAAAACTTTCTTTACTTGGTATTAGCCTGAGGTAAAATGTTAAGAAACGAGGAAACACAGATGAAATATAGTTAGCTACTGTGTGATTTAAGAAATGGAAAGGAAAAATAAAATACTAGTGATTAATGTTCAGATAATAAAACAACTGTATAACCCTGTGTTATCTTTAACCTAAACTGTCCTATAATTTCAAGGCAAAAGAAATAAACTAGTGTAGAACTTTTAATGATTCACTGGTTTATACTTTCAGAATTTGGAGAGGGGTATTTTCAGTGATGAGTTAATGTCTTTGATGCTCTTAATTTGCCTCTTATCACTTACTAAATTTTGACACTTTTTAAAAAATATCACAATACTTAACAGAGCAATTTTCTTCTAAAGGAAAAAGAAAACAAGAAAGATTTTGGAATTGCAAAAGGAAATAACTCATTTCGCTACCAGCATACATGTTTGAGCCTAAAAGGATACCCACCCACACTAAATTTAAACATTAATTTGCTTCAGGGACTTCCCTGGTGGCACAGTGGTTAAGAATCCAGCTGCCAATGCAGGGGACATGGGTTTGAGCCCTAGTCCAGGAAGATCCCACATGCCACGGAGCAATTAAGCCCATGTGCCACAACCACTGGGCCTGCGCTCTAGAGCCCGCAAGCCACAACTACTGAGGCCATGTGCCACAACTTATGAAGCCCGCATGCCTAGAGCCCATGCTCCGCAACAAGAGAAGCCACCCCAATGAGAAGCCCAAGCACCGCAGCGAAGAGTAGCCCCTGCTCACCGCGACTAGAGAAAGCCCGTGCACAGCAACAAAGACCCAATGCAGCCAAAAATAAATAAATTTATTTTAAAAAATTAATTTGCTTCAGATTCAGATGTTTTGAAAAGGAAGTTGCATTGATTAACTGCTTACCGAAAGATTATTTTGTAATATGTCTAAAAAAGACACCAAACAGTCCATCTGTCCATAAGTTGTGAGGCTGGGCATATTTTATAATTCAATTCTCACTCCAAAAAAACCAGTTGAAAGCTCTAAGTCTGGAATGTGACTAATTCTCAATGGGATACAATAAATTGGGAAATTAACTTTCCAACCTGAATACTAGATACCTTTCCTTTCTCAGAAGAAAATTAATTTGATAAGATCAAAATACATATGGAAAGCATAGTCTAGTGGTTTGAGGTTCAGACATAAAGCCAGAAACTCTGTCACTGATTTGCTATGCTTGGAAAGTGTTCCAACTTTATCCTGCCTCAGTTTGCAGTTTTATAAAGTGGGAAATGGAACACCAAACAGGGGCTAAACAGAGATCAATGAGCTATTATTGGCCCTACATAGAACGCTGATCATCTTAAAAGCAAAACGAAACAAAAAGTCCAAGTCCCCCTCAAAAAAAACTAGGGTCTTTATAATAAACAATATAATACCATTTTGTTACAACACATCTGTATATATATTTCCATAAATTAACAAAGATTGTAAACTGGGCTCTTCAATTATTTCCATGACACAACAAAATCTGAAGAATGATTTTCTAATTTCTCTGTGAGAATAAAATCACCACTTGATAAGCAGAATTGGAGGATCCCAGGGTGAGCTGGGTATATTTCTGCCTCATCAATGTTTTTCTTCTCCCAAGCAGCTTTACTATCCTGGCACAGAAAACTCGAAAACCATTTTTCTTTTTTTCCCACCAGAGTTACTGACACTGGCAGTGCAAATGCACTGGGTAATAAGTTCCACTTGCCAAGCCCTGGCAGCATTTGGGATGACATAAAACTATAACTTTTCTCTAAGACAGAACTATGATGGTTCATATTTGGTTGAATCTGTACCCTAGTTCATTCCTAAGTTTTTTTTTTAATTAAACTTAAATTTATTTACATATTACTGTGTGAACAAAGAATGAACATATTACTATTACTGCTCAGAATTTTTACTTGAGGCCAATTTACATTCTTTAAGTGGAACAGTTCACATTTTTTAGGCAATTCATCATAACAGTGAACACGAGAGGGCCTGAATTTTATGCACTTGCTTAATATAACATCTGCTGCAAACAAAATTTATCAAACTGAAATGTTCAGTTCAATGCTGTGTTAGTCTGTGTCAAGAAAATTATAAGAAATATGACTGATGAAAATTTCCTATTCTATTTATCAGAAGTTGAGGTGATACAGTAATCATATTTTGATCAAAGAATCCAAAACTAAGGTTCCTATGATCCACAGAGAAGGTAGAACAAGTCAAGGTAACAATTTAATAGCCAGGGCTTTGTTCTCAAACCTAATGTAGAACTCTAGGGAGCTTTGTTTACCTACATAGCTCCTTTTTCCTAAGTCAGATCACCTGAATGAATCCGTTTTGTCTATTTTTCCTAACCTTCAACTAGAGTCACAGGTCTTAACACTATGATGCAAGAAAGATCAGACTCATTTCAGCGTGCTTTTAGAAGAGAGAGTGAAAAAAGCTTTTACCCATAGAATCCCATAATGACCCCAGAATACTGTTTAAAAATTGGAGGACAGTTACTTTTTACCAAGTCACAGAAAAGTATTATGTTAATGAATAATGTTAGTTGATGTAGCCTAAATGGTGCCCCCTCCCCCAGAATATGTCAACATCCTAATCACTGGAAACTGTGAATGTTACCTTATTTGGGAAAAGGGTCTTTGCATATGAGGAGATCATCATGGACTATCCAGTTGGGAACAAATCCAATGTCAAGTGCCCTTATAAGAGAGAGACATACAGAGGAGAAGGAGATGTAAAGATGGAGGCAGATATTGGAGCGATGCGGCCACAAGCCAAAAGGAAGCAAAGGAATACTGACACCAAAAGCTAGAAGAGTCAAGGAAGGATTCTTCCCAGGAACCTCCAAAGGGAGTAGGCCCTACCAACACCTTGACTTCTGACTTCTGATCTTCAGAGCTGTGAGATAATAAATTTCTGTTGTTTTAAGCTGCTCAATTTGTGGCAATTTGTAGCAGCAGCCATAGAAACAAGTATAGTTGGCTATAAAGATAACACATGACATCAAGGTAACCAGTTTATCTTCATAATGACATGATTATAACAGAGTAATTCTTTCTTTAAATGATCTTTATTTAGATACAAATTATGTACAATGAAATATATTTATTTTAAATATACCATCAGAAGAGTTTTGAAAACTGTACTGCCTCAATCAAGAAACAACCTTTCCATCACCTCAAAAAAGTTCTCTTATTCCCTTTCCCAGCCAATCCCATATCCTACCCCTGGCTCCAAGCAAACACTGAACTGCTTTCTATCACTACAGATTAAATATGTCTTTTCAAGAGTTTCAAATAAATGGAATGATACAGCACTATTTTATGTCTAGCTTTTTTTTTTCCAGCATGACGTTCTTAAGATTTATCCATGTTGTTGCCTGTATTACCAGTTCATTTCTTTGTATTTCACTGAATGGATATGCCATAATGTTTATCTATTCATATGCTGAAGGACATTTCCTCTTTCAGACTTTTAACAGCTAAACACAGTATAGTATTTTACCAGAAAAGCTGTAGACACATTTAACATAAAATTTCACAAGAAAATAAAGAACGATACGGAGTCCCAGATTTTTGAGGAGTATCACATTCTTAAAACTGTCATTATGGGAGAACAAATAAAAATTTGTGGGGAAAAACTAATAAGGAAGACTAACAAAACATGAAAATTACGATCTGGGGTTAGTCTAATACGTATGTGGTAGAACTGGGGATGTTCCATCATTATCATGATGATTTTGAAGTACTTATCTACCTTTGAAACTGAGGTAAATGGTGTAAAAAACAAATGATGTTTTATGGCCTACCACCAAGACAAACAACACTTGACAGCTGACAAAATGTCTAGCTAGTGAATAAACTAACATATGAACAGAGAAAGTACAATTAGATACTAACAGCATGCACAGGTCAAATGCAATGACCAGACTGCTTGTAGCAGAGAGCTAACACTTTCATTTATTGAGATGACTAGAGCAGAGAAAAATCAGAATCTTTCTTCTAGGTAATGTGGGAGGAGCTCATAAATAGGAAATCTCTCATTCTTCATATGACCACCACTTTTTCATCTTAAGTCACTGTCCAAAATAGCACATATTAAGACTCATCATCTTAAACAAGAGTGCCCTCTCCTACCCTCCAAAACTGTTATAGAAATGAAAATAGGGAGAGCACTTTCACTGCTTTCTGATGGATGTTTTTAGTACTTAGCTCTCCAAGTTCATTTCCTCCACTTCTCTTCCCACAGACCCTCTGCCTCTACTTTAGTCATATGCTTGCATACCAATGTCTTTTTGCACTTGCTATTTTCTCTGCCCTTCTAGTTGGTCCACTTAGATGATACTTATCCATCCTTTAAGATTCAACACAAGCATTATTTTCTTAGAAAAACTTTTCTGGATTCTCCTGGTTGTGAGGTACTCTGTCTACCAAGATAACTTGCATATACTTCTTGTGAGTACATCCCCCCCCCGAAAAATGCAATTTTATAATTGTTTGTTACAGCTCTGTCTACTCACTAGCTAGCAATTTCTTTAAAGGCTGGGATTTTATATTTTCATCTTCAGACACACTAGCACCTAGCCCAGTATCTGAAACATATATGTACTTGAAGAAGTATGGAATGATGCTTGAGTAGATTAATCATAATTGGTCATCATAGAAAGGCTATAACTGTTGCACAGGCAATGCTTATTGATAATAATATCCAATAATCATTTAGTACACTATAGTAGCTATAATAACACTATTACCACTACTGCTACTAATAGGAAACAGATAACTTGTACTATATCAAGTGCTGTTATAAGTAATTCACATCTATTACTTCATTAATTCTCCCCACTATCCTAGAAGGTAAAAAAATTGAAGCAGAGACACTCATGGAAATGAGTTGATTCAAAGCCAGCAGGTTGGTCTTAGAGTCCATGTCCTTAACCACTACACTACACTGCTTTTCTGTGTTTAACAGCATGGATGGTGAAATCAAAAGAAAGAGTTTAAGCTCCAGGTAGTGATATAGTAACTGAGGCTTAGAGCAGTTACTTATTCTTTAAAATGCAGTAGACATTTGTTGTTTCCCTTCCTGGTATTCACGCCCCTTTCTTCCAATGATAACTTACAATTTTCATTTCAGGTTCCACCTCTCTCCTGTACTCCTCAGTTCACTTGTCCTGCCTTTAGGAGTGGAAACATGACTCGGGACTTTGTCAATTGTTTTCTCCTGGCTATAATAATTGTTCTGATTGAAAATCTTAGGTTTTACACAGCATCCAATAAAAATGGCTTGCTCCTTTCTGGAAGACTGAGAGGATATGAAGTTAGAGTTATGATCATTTTGCCATCATTAGGGGAGAACCTGGAACTCTTACAACTCATTAGTTGTATGACCAAGGAAAAATTACTTTACTTCTTGGATCCCTCCTAAGAGCCTAACTTTCCTCACACATCAAATGGAAGTAATATTAGTAAACCACATCATAGAGCTCCTATAAGAAAAAAATAAGATAACCATTGTAGAGTGCTTAGGACAATGTTTAGCACAAAGTATTGCACAAAATTCTGCAATTATGCTGTTGCTACCATCATCATTATTTTTGTCTAGTCCTTCCCTTTTGAGGTTCTGAATAATTTAGGATAAATAAATCATTTCTAATTTAAACTTTGCATTTGCATAAATAATTGAAATAGGTGGCTGAGGAAGCCAAAATAAAATAAGAACTCATGAACCCCATGTATATTGTTTTGCAGTATATATAGTGATCATTTCTCCACCCCAACTATCTTACAACAGAAACCATTTTGCCATGAGTATACCAATAGATTTCTGTCATAAAGAAACAAGTTTTGCTTGCTTCTTTGTGAAGCAAGTGAAAGCACTGGGTTCTCTGGTTTCTAGTTGGATAAAAATGCCAGGAAACAAAGAAATCCCCACAGAGCCATCAAGACAGTCTGATAATTAATGGATAGGACTCATTGAACTTGGAAATTTAAAGCAACTCATTCTCTCAAAAGACTGTGCTGTTTGAACAGGACCTGTCATAAAGGCAGATTCTGGAGTACTGTTGCTCTAAGAAAGGCTACAGTGAGAACAGGCCTTTCAGAGGCATAGTTCACTATTTATGCTACACTGTGACTTTAGTAGATATTTGATATTCTGTAAACCTTAGATCACTCACTAACTAGGAGTAATAACCTTAAAGTTACCTATGAAAAGTATATAGCAAAGTAACTACAATATAGTATGTGCTCAATAAAAATACTGTGTCCCTTCCTTTTCTCTTGTTTATGAATGATATGATTAAGTGTTTTAAATTTAAAAGTGCTCCACTTAAAGAATGTCCCAAAGCTCTTAAAAGTGCTGCTAACATTAACTTATTTAAGACCTCATATATATCATTCCCTCAGTATATACCAAGGGTTAGGGTGTAATGTGTAACACATCCTATTAAAAAGTGTAGAGAAAGCTCATTTAGATAGCTCCTAAAATTTTTTGCCAATTAATTATTGACATAATTTTTCAAGGCTAACATTTAAAAGAGTAAAGGAAAAATTATAACTACCTTTCCACTGACCATCACCTTAATTAGCATCTATTAAAGTCAGTCAGTTTCTGTTGGTAAATCTTTTGATTGATTTTTTTGATATGTCATCTGCTTTTTTTTTTTTTGCGGTACACGGGCCTCTCACTGTTGTGGCCTCTCCTGTTGCAGAGCACAGGCTCTGGACGCGCAGGCTCAGTGGCCACGGCTCATGGGCCTAGCCGCTCCGCGGCATGTGGGATCTTCCCGGACCAGGACACGAACCCGTGTCCCCTGCATCGGCAGGCAGCCTCTTAACCACTGTGCCACCAGGGAAGCCCTGTCATCTGCTTTTGACACCACAGACAGTATTTGCTTATGTGCCAAACTATACAACATAAATATTATCTCAAGGTTTTTTAACATTACTCAAAAAACCTATAAGGAAATACTATTTTAAGATTATAATAAGCAAAAATGGCCCACTCTGTCAGGGCAAAAATCTGTTTTGAGAGAAAAATACAAAGAGCCAGCGATAGTCCTCCCCTCCTTAGTTTGAACAGCTTTTAGGTGAACTAGATGTCTGCCTGCTGACATTGTAGAAAGAGGTCCTTTTGCACACTGATGACGTGACCCTCCATCCAGAAATAGCTTCAAGAAATTTTGGCCAATTATTGCTTAAAAGAATTTCTAACCTTTAATCATGTCAAAACTGAAATCGTTTTGGAGAGTATAGTGCCATCCAGATGAATAATTTTAAAGAATGCCTTTGGACAAGTTAACTCTTCTAGGTATCTGGAGGTTAGTTTTGCTATATTTTGATAAGCTTACCCTTGCAGACTTGCTCAAATTTAAAAATTTTACGGGGGCTTATTCTATGATAGAAAAGGACATTTGACAACTTCCACTGTCAATTCTGTTTTCAAACAAAGACAATTTCTCCCATGTTTTATTCTACTGTCCACTGGGGCTAAAATCAAGTATGTGTTCAAGAAATTGATCAGATCCAATCTTGCTCTCTGAGAAAAGTCCTGACCCTGCTAGCAATTATGACTGCAACCCCTATCCACACAGAGATAGGATCACCCTCCATTCAGTCAAAAATATCTTTTATTAAAACATTAAAGAAGTATTTATTATCATCAAAAACAAAGGCTATCTCAGTTTTCCAACTATCTCATCTCAGATGACCAATAGACAGAAATTGTCAAGTCACCTTTGCTGTAGCACAAGCGCCCAGTTTGGTGATTTCTGGCACCCTGTCTACCTAAAATAGTTTCATATCTAAGTTCTAGGGACTATGAGCTAGTGAATTTGCTCTAGGCCTTAATATTATTCAAAGACTACATTAAATAATCGCTTTCTACCTCACTGGATTACTTGATCTTCCAAGAGGAAGATTTAATCTAATACACCTAAGAAAAAATTAGATGCTAAGCAGTTTGGGCGATTTACTGCTAAGTAAGCAACATATTCTAACAACTTATTGCTGATATTTTTATACTGGCCTTGTTTCCTGTGACCTTACTATAAACTCACTTATTAATTCAAAGAGTAGTTTTTGTTTTTGTTTTTTTTGTGGTACGCGGCCCTCTCACTGTTGTGGCCTCTCCCGTTGCGGAGCTCAGGCTCCGGACGCGCAGGCTCAGTGTCCATGGCTCACGGGCCCAGCCGCTCCGCGGCATGTGGGATCTTCCCGGACCGGGGCACGAACCCGTGTCCCCTGCATCGGCAGGCGGACTCTCAACTGCTGCGCCACCAGGGAAGCCCCTCAAACAGTACTTTTTTAGATTCCTTAGGATTTTCCACATAAACAACCATATCATCATTAAATAGAAATATGTTTCCAACTCTTCCTCCCCTTTGTATCCTTTCTCCTCTTCCTTCTTCTTACAATCTATAGGTCTTATGTTTATTTTTGTTGACCTAGTTCATGTTTGTATTTTTATATACTGCATGCCTATGCTGCTTGCATTTCTACATACTAGCCGACAAACAATTGGAAAATAAAACAAATTTATCTATAGTCATATCAAAACATAAGATACTTAGGAATGAATTTAACAAAAGAACAAGAACTCTACACTGTAAACTATCAAACATTGCTGAGATAAGGAAGACTTAAAAATCTGGAGAGAGGGCTTCCCTGGTGGCACAGTAATTAAGAATCCCCCTGCCAATGCAGGGGACACAGGTTCAAGCCCTGGTCCAGGAAGATCCCACATGCCATGGAGCAACTAAGCCCATACACCACAACTACTGAGCCTGAGCTCTAGAGCCTGCAAGCCACAACTACTGAGCCTGCGTGCCACAACTACTGAAGCCCATGCCTAGAGGCTGTGCTCTGCAACAAGAGAAGCCACCGCAGTGAGAAGCCCGCACACTGCAACAAAGAGTAGCCCCCACTTGCCAAAACTAGAGAAAGCCCACGCACAGGAATGAAGACCCAATACAGCCAAAAATAAATTAAATAAATAAATTTAAAAAAAATTTGGAGAGAAACAACATGTTCATTTATTGGAAGACTCAATATTGTTAAGATGTTAGTTGTTCCCAAATTTGTCCGTAGATGCAATGCAATCCCAATCAGAATACCAACAGACATTTTTAGAAATTGAGAAAGTTATTATAAAATTTATCTGGAAATGCAAAAAACCAAGGATAGTTAAAGCAATCTTGAAACAAAAGAACAAAGTTGGGAACCTTATATTTCCTGACTTCAAGATTTACTATAAAGTTAGAGTAATTAAGACAGGCATAAGGATAGTAAAAGAGATAAATGAAACAAAATGAAGGTCAAACAGACCTACAATTACATGGCCATTTAATTTTCAATAAAAACACTAAAGCAATCCTATGGGAAAAGAAATATCTTTTAAACAAATAGAGCTGGAACAACTGGATATCCATATGGCAAAAACTGAACTTGAACACCATATACAAATATTAAATTGAGAAAGATCAAAGATCCACCATAAAATCTAAAACTATAATGCTTCTAGAAGAAAACATATGAGAATATCTTCATGACTTGGGAGAAGGCAAAGTTTTCTCAAAAAGCAATAACCAAAAAAGGAAAAATTGGTACACTAGACTTCATTCTAAATAATAACTTCTATTCATCAAGGTACACCTTAAGAATAGACAAGCCATACTGGCAGAAAATACTTGCAAAAAATATCTAGCAAAGTCTATATATGGAGAATATAGAGAATGTACAAAGAATGCCTATAAATCAATAATAAAAAGACAAATAACCCACTTAAAAATGGGATCCCCCAAATTGAACAGGTATGTATGTCACGATATGAATGTCCAATTAGTACACAGAAAGTGCCCAACATTTTGAGTCATCATGGAAATGGAAATTAAATCTACAGTGAGATACCACTTTATACTCACTATGACTCAAAGAATGAAAACATCAACTGCTGGCAAGGATATGGAGGAACTAGAGCTCTCACACATTGTTGGTAGGAAATGTAAAAGGTACAACATTTTGGAAAAAGGTCTGGTGGTTTCTAATAGTATTAATCATATACTTATATACTTATACATATACATACACAGACACATATGCTTATACATATATAAGCCATCACTTCTACTGCTACATATATATGCAGAGATATGAAAACATTTGCCCACAGAAAGACTTACGAGGGACTTCCCTGGTGGCACAGTGGTTAAGAACCCGCCTGCCAATGCAGGGGACATGGGTTCAATCCTGGTCCAGGAAGATCCCACATGCTGCGGAGCAACTAAGCCTGTGCACCACAACTACTGAGCCTGTGCTCTGGAGCATGCGAGCCACAACTACTGAGCCTGCATACCATAACTACTGAAGCCCGTGTGCCTAGAGCCTGTGCTCCGCAACAAGAGAAACCACCGCAATGAGAAGCATACGCACTGCAACGAAGAGTAGCCCCTGCTCTCCGCAACTAGAGAGAGCCTGCACACAGCAACGAAGACCCAATGCAGCCAAAAATAAATAAATAAGTAGATAAAGACTTATGAGAGCACTCACAGCAACTTGTTATGATAGTCAAAAACCTGGAAATATCCCAGGAGTTCATAAACAGATAACTGCTAAATAAACCATGGCATATTCAAAAAATGTAATACACCTCAACAATAAAGAGGAATGAGTTATAATATACGAAACCACATAGATGACTCTCAGAAACATGAGGGTGAGTGAAAGAATCCTTACAGAAAAGGGTATATACTGTATAATTCTAATTATATAAAGTACTAGAATTAGCAAAACTAATCTTAGGTGAAAAAATCAGAAAAGTGGTTGCCTCTAGGAGTTGTGGGTGGGGTGAATGGCAAAGATTTACTGGGAAAAGGCATTAGGAAAATTTCTAGGATGATGGTAGAGACCTAATCTTAATGTGTATTTGGGCTACAGAGATGTATATACATTTTTCAAAACCCATCAAATGATACACAGGCTTCTGTACTTCACTGAATATAAATTTTACCTAAAAAGAAATCATAAGCATGCATATTAAATTATACTTAATGATATACATGCTGAAAGATTTAGGGATAAAGTGTACTCAATGTGCAACTGACTTTGAAATGCATCAAAATAATAGAATGAGTTAATGAGCAGGTAGTGGGAGGGACAGATATATGATAAAGCAAAAGTTGGCAAAAATGTTAACTGTAGGATAAAGGTATATTGTATAATTCCTTCAACTTTGCTATGTTTGACATTTTTATAATTAAATACTGTCAAGAAAAAAATAAGTTAGGTAATATAAAGACATTTTCAGATCACCAAAATCTGTAAGAATTTGTCAACAACAGACTTGCACTAAAAGAAATTTTAAAGGAAGTTTTTCAGGCTGAAGGAAAATGAGGCCAGATGGAAACCTGGATCAAAACAAAGGAATAAAGAGCTCAGGAAATGGTAAATATGTAGTTAAATGCAAAAGAATTGTTTTTCCTAATTTCTCAAGGTCTTTAAAGAAATTGTTTAAAGCAAAAAAATAATGTATGGTCAGATTTATAATATATATAAAGTAAATATAAATTGTAAAATGTATGACAACAATACCCAAAGGATGGGAGGACAGTAAATACTGACAGAAGTATATTGTTATAAGATTCCTACATTATATATGAATTGGCATAATATTAATCATGGAAGACTGTGATAAATTAAGGATGTACATTGTAATCGCTACCACAAGCACTTAAAAAAAGTATAGCTAAAAAGAAGACAAAAATAAAACAATAAAAAAACCCTCTGAGCCTCTTACAGACTGATTTCAAGAACTTATTTGTGTTCTTTTACATGTTGACACCTTATAATTTATCAACTCAGAAGTTTCTGCTTTTCAAACATTTCCCAATAGGAAACTGTACTGGTTAATTTCAATTTTCATTACTATTTCCTCCTTCTTTTGCCTTTCATGGGTATAGACAATACCACAGAATAAAATACAAGGTGTTCCCTTAAAGTCAGTGCAACTCCTAACACAAACCTCCTTAGTTAGTTTACTAAAGTGTCCTCACTCACTGAAGGAATTAATAGGAGGCAAAACAATGAGTAAATGAAAAAAATGCTGTGATAGTTGACTACTGAGGCTACACACATGCTTTTCTTCAAGTAGAAAGTTATCATAGGTGAAAATAATTTCCAACACAGATGGGCCCTATCATTCTCAGATCATTCTGCTGTTAAAACAAAAACAATTTTTTAATTCCCACCTCACTAGTAAAATTAGAAAATGCAGTTATTTCACCTTTTCTCTCCAATGTGTTAAATAAGTGAATGATTCTTAGAAGTTAAAAAACCCAGTACTTTTCACTTCTTCTCACAATGACCCCATCTGTTTAAATCAGACAAAGCATAGAGTATCTTCCTCTAGCAACAACTTAACTTCTTAGACCAGATATTGCCAATTGGCTGCCCATTGGCCAAATTCGGCCCATTATTTTGTTTTGTTTGGATCACGGTCTTTTAAAACTTTTTAACTACTTGAAAATGTTTAGAAATTCAGAGATTTCACGTAAGAATCCAGATTCTGAGTTCTTTTGAAAATCTGAAAGAGACAGTAACACCGGGACACATTCTTACAAGGCAACACAGGAGCTGGAGCTGAATATTAGCTGCATCTTTTTGACGTGTTACCTGCTTTCCAGTTTAACCCAGTTTCAGTTCAGTACACTTCACTCAAATTATTTGCCTGGACTCAAATGAGTTTATAATCTCTATTACAAATATTCCCCATCCCAAATTTAGTCTCCTTCCTCACTCTAGTCCTTACTCTTGTGCACTCACTCACACTCTCTTTCTATCAAAATAACATGCATCTATTACTTCACTAAAAATTTCAACTGAGGATGTATTTGGCTTAAAAAAAGTGTCTCTAATGGAAAATAACAGGTCAGCATTCTATACCAACATATTTACATGGTTTCTGGCCATGTATATATGTATAAAGAATGTGGTAGGCAGAATTCTCCCAAGATTCCTGTCACCTAGGTTTTAATTCAATCACTAGTCTAGGTACTACTGTACAGGGACTTTGCAGATGGAATTAGGTTGCTAATCAGCTAATCTTAAAGTAGGGAGAGTACCCCAAATTATCCAGGAGGGCCACCATAGTCATGTGAACCCCTAAAGTAGAAGAGCAAAGCAGAAGAGCCAGAGATTCAAAGTTATCAGAAGGACTAGGCCTGCTGCTACTAGCTTTGAAGATGAAGAAATGGGGCCATGAGCCAGGGAATGCTGGTGGCTTCTAGAAGCTAAGAACAACTCCTGGCCATCAGCCAGCAAGGAAACAGGGATCTCAGTCCTACAACTGCGTGGAATTAAATTCTACTAACACCGGGAATAAGCCTAGAAATGGATTCTCCCCTGGGGCCTCCAGGGGAAATGTAGCCCCGCCAGCACCTTGATTTTGGCTTTGTTAGACCTGAAGCATAGAAACCACCCAAGCCCAATAGGCTTTTGATTTATAGAACTATGAGATAATAAATTTGTGTTGCTTTAACCTGCTAAACTTGTGGCAATATGTTACAGCAACAATGGAGAGCTAATACTTTGCTGATGAATGAAAAAAAAGGCTTTACACAAACCTTAACTGAACAAGACCAGCAACCATTAGTCTATATAAAGTCACATATATTTCATAAATTATTGGCGCAGCTATAAAATCTACCTTGATACCTCCTCAAAAAGGAATCTCTCATCAGTTTCAAATCTTGCATTCTCCCCAAAGCGCCTACTTTCCCGTCTGGCCCTTAGCGGGCTTTGGGGAATTATGCTCTTGGAATGCTCTAACTGATAAAAGTGTTTTGCCCATTTGAAGGCTTGAATCACTCTAGCTTGTCCAGATAGTTTGTGCAAACAATGTGATTTATGTTGAACACCTGCTTCCTTCTGTGTGTGTGTGGGGGGTGGTCTGGAGCATCATTAACTGCAATCAGTCACACAGGCATTAATGTACCTTTGTGACCAACCCCCAATACAAATTCTCACTCCTAGGCTCAGGCCAGCCTTCTCTAATAGGCAATACTTTGTGCATGTTGTCACAATTTTTGTGCTGCAGAAATTAAGGACATCTTCTACAACTCTCCTGGGAGAGAACTCTGGAAAGCCTGTGCCTGGTTTCTGCCATATTTTGCCCCATTGTTTTCTCTTTGTTGGATTTTGCTTTGCATCATTTTGCTGCAATGAGTATAATGTAACCATGAGTATAATAACATCTGAGTCCTGTGAGTGCTTCTATTGAATCACTGAAGCTGGGAGTGGTCTTCGTGACCCCTGACACATCACAGTTCCCACCATCTCAGCCAAAATGATTTACTAATACGAAAGAGAACACCAAATATGACACTTGCCATAAGACTAAAAAATTTTCCCAAATCTTTACTAACCAAATTGAGGTAGGCAGAATTCTAAGATGGTTCCCCAAATCCCTGTACCCTGATGTACACCTGGCATAATCCCCAAGACTATGAATATGATGGATTTTACCCTCATGATCACATTATATTCTATGGTGCAGCTGACCTTATCACATGAGTCCTTGAAATCTGGATCTAGAGATTAGAGACAGGAAATAAGAGAGATTCCAGGCATGAGCAAGATGTGATACAAGGGATATCATCCATTGCTGGCTTTGGAGATGGAGAAAGCCACATGATAAGGAATGCAGATGGCTTCCAGGAGCTGAGAGCAGCCCCTCATCAATAGTAATCAAGGAAACAGGGACCTCATTCATACAGTTGCAAGGAACTGGATTCTGCCAACAACCTGAATGAGCTTAGAAGTGGATTCTTCCCCAGAGTCATGAGAAAGGAAATCGACAATTTGTTTCCTCGAATCACTCCATTTTTAAAGAAAATAATAAATCTCAGAAATAAATATATTTCCAAGAAAATAATAAACAAATTACCAAGATACATTTGCAATATACTTTCACCAAAACTCATTTGTTTGGGAAATATAATTATGACACATGATTAAAATGAAGATAATAGGGAAATAGAATTCAAACTGCATGACTAAACTAAAAACATAATTAGTTCATTTAACAGTTAATTTATAACACATTAACTATATACAAACTCTCATGCTAACAATTTCGGGAGACAGAAAAAGTAAAAAATGCTGTATGCATGTTAAAAATGTATGGTTAATTAAGGGAAAGTAAACCATACCTTCCTTAATTAAATAATTGCAAGGAAAATAATTATAATTTAGGAGGGGAAAGGTACCTTACAACTAGAGAGATACAATGTAATAAAGGAATTTGGAGGAGAAAAATACAATTTGTGCTTTGGTTCAGTGGTATGGTATAGAGGCAGACAGAGGTAAGTGAATTACTTGAAGAAGTGTTATGTACACTGTGCTATCTACATTGGGCAAAAAGACAGCTTGGTCTTCAACAGGGTATATTTCAATTCTCTGGCACTCAATTTCTTCAACCATGTATTGGCAACAATGAAAATACTTGAACAATTTAGATACTCTGGAAGTAATTTAGAGAGTTTAAAGTCAGGTCCTATGCCTATAAAATGCATTTTCTTCACACACACACACACACACACACACACACACACACACACAAATGGAGAACCACAAAATGTTTTTGAGCAGGGAATGGACTCATCTATAACAATATTAATATAGCAGCAGAAAGTAGGAGTAACTGGAGTATGGAAAGACGAAAAGCAGGAAGACCAGTCAGGAGAATGCTGCAATGCAACAGTCAAGCTCTTTGTTAATGAAGCCTGAATTAAACAATGTAGAGGACAGCAGAGACGAGAAATATCACAGCGGTGGTATTAACAATACTTGACTGGCAAATAGAATAAACGATACAAGAGAGGGAGAAAGCAAAAGATGGCTGCAAGATTCCATGCCTGGTGAAGACCATCTTTTTTTGGTATTATTTTCTGTCTTTAAACAAGACAAGTAAAATTGGAAGAAAAATATACATCAGTTATATAAATCTTTAAGTTACTTGACTATACTGTGGTAATTTCAAATGCATTTTGAAACTAGGGCCCTTGAAGGCAAAAAATGTATGAGAGCCTTAACTACTACCACCAGGTTATATTCTAAAATAAGAGTATCTACTACCTATTTCTCATGACTATGACCTGTGGCTCATTAGCCATCTGTGGAGCATATTCTAGAATGTGTTCAAAATTCTTTGGCATATCTAATTCAGTGAGTAGGCAATCGTTTAATAGGGGCAAATAAAACTTACTCATCTGAGTAAGTCATATCATGTTTTCCATCAAGCTAGTGAACAGCTGCAGACATAGCCTGCTTCCCATCAAAGTCTCATGTATAACCTCTGCAATATTGATGGTTCTCTGGTAAATTTTCAAAATCATAACCCTAAAAACATATGACAAACTACATTTTATTAAAGAAACTTGCCTGCACTACTCACCCTGCCTTCACTTGCAAATGTAAGGACAATGCAGGAGCTTTACTGCAAGTGCCAAAACTCTGCTGAATATCTGTCGTGAACTATACTTGCTGGCACTTTTATAGATTAAGAAAAAGTACATGCTCTGAATAACACAAACAGGAAATGCTTTCCAAATAGCACCTAGACTTAAAAGACAAACCATTTCCCTCATGCTTGTTTTAATAGGAGTGACAAAAGGTATACCTCTTTTTTAACATTTTCTGGAAAATATTTTATAAATGAGATGAAATTTAAATTTCTCCACTTTTCAGTACCTTGAATCTGGCTTTAGGGTAGCAATTAAATAGATTCACAGGCACCAAATATGAGATGATTTCAAACAAATCTTTCAAACGCTGTACTTTTTTTCTTGAAATGTACTGGTTATAGGAGTTTAATTGAATTCCATGCTTCTATGTTTCCAGCAAATAATTTTGATCATTTAACTGAAACTGGAGAGTATACTGGCAAGAGAGAACTCTGGCACAAGTAACATATAAAAACCACTGAAAAGAGAGAAGCTTTCTCCAAAATTAATTCCTCATATTCAAGCTTGAATAGACTCTAAAGAAAATGAGTTTTCTCTTTCAAACCAGGTTAGCAAACTACCCTCACAAATAACATTATTTCATAAAAGACTCACTCAATTATAAGCTTCAGGTCATAGCACAAAATTATTATTTTTGGTTTGGATAACATGAATTCTCAAAAGGGTTTTATGGCTATTAAAATTATAACAAGAAAGAACACTTAATTTTCTAGTGAGATCTGAAACCTCAAGATAGTCTTAAGTTACAATACATTTGTAATACGAATTACTACCATAATGTTTTAGTACAATATTGCTTAGTTAAGTGATATTAAATTTATCATGAAAAAAGTTAGTGAGTAAATTGATACAAGACTCTTCTCTAAGTTTCTAGTTTTCATTCCTCTATCCCCCATCCCACCAATTTTACAGAAAACGCAAAATTTTCTTCAAAATATAAATCCAGTAAGATATATGCCTTAAATGATGCTTAAGTTTGGACAAAGAACTGCAAATAACTACCAGACAACTGGCAGCTTACAGTTTTGCAACAGTTAGAGACAGATGTACAAGTAAAAATCATGGATCTCAAATAGCAATCCCATCTAAATAGATTTCCTGTTTACTTTGCATCAGCCTTTCTTACAGGTGCAGGGTGCTTACTTTTGGCAGTAGGGGAAAGAACTGATTTATAAACCGTAAGAACATCTTCTCACTTTCCATAAATAGGTTATAGAATTAATTAAAACTGCAGCACATCAGCTCTGCACATGAAACCTGCTCTGTTATTGGAGACTAATGTAATCCAAATATGTGGAAAGTCAAATAGTTTTCAACAAAGCTAATTTAGATGGATGGATCAGATAACAACTTGGAACTGAACCTGACAGAATCATTTCTACTCAAAGGCAGTAAGTGCTGAATGTTATACCCCAAAATGAACAAGGAAAATATTGAATTTTAATCTATTACCAGAATGATTAAAAACAATACTTTACAAAAACGTTTAAAAATATCTCACCTGAAGAAATTACAAAGACCCATAAGACTACCATACGTTCTATTTTAAATAAATGAAAAAGACCATGTAAATGTCATGAAAGACAGTATGAAATCTGCATTTAATCCTATTGATGTTCTGCTACCTACTCAAAGAATATGCTTCCATCTATAACATTTTATCCTAATGAAGACATATATAAGGGTATTGAAGAAAGGTGGCTTCTTTATACCTTTACACTGTTGAGGCTACTGGTAACCATTGCTATGAGATTTATTATCTCTAAAACAACGATAAATGATGACAAGCACAGAAAAGTAAAACTTTTCATGAGCTAATGGATTTAATCTTATTGACAAAGCAATGGCAATTATATCCTTATATAGTATAATCCAAAGTAAATAAAGTAAAAGGGTAGAGTGAGGTAAAATGATGAAAATGGAAATTTGTCTTCTGAGTCACCAGCTTCTCTCTCCTTTAGTTCTCTTCAGTAAGTAAAGGAAGGACAGATATGGGCAAAGAGGGAAATGTGGAGATCAGAAGGAACATCCTACAGTTACTACCACCCTGATGACAAGAACTACTCTACTTGTGGCTTATAGAGTCCTCTGGAATGGCTGGGAGCACAAGACCATGGGTAACATCAATTTACATGATGTAGAGCAATTCCAATCATAGCATAGCTATGTCCTCTGATACTTCTGGATATTCCCTTAATAATCTGTCCTCTTCATAGGGTAAACTTCTTCCTTTTTTCTGTCCCAAGTCCCCTAATGAGTATTGAATAATTTTAGGAACTTTATTTTCCAGTTGGTGTTAATGTTGATTTAGTATTTCATTCCTACCTTTTCCTTTTTTTTTTTTTTTTTTAGTACTTGTATGATCTCTAAGACTTCTGTGACAGCCAGACTCTAAGATGCTCCAATGCCCCCTGACTCCTGGGATTCACATTCTTGTGTCGTCCTCTCCCACACTGAATAGAATTAATGGCTGACCTCTGTATCCAATGAGCTATAGCAATGTGTGGCTCCTCAGAAGAGGTCATAAAAGGCATTGCCGCTTCCACCTTGCTTTCTCTCATCTCTTAGATTGCTCACTCACTCACTCTGAGAAGCCAACCACCATATTGTGAGAATAGCCAAGAGGTCTATGGAAAAGCCCTCAACATAGGGAGGAAATAAACCCCCTGTCAACAACTGGCACCAAATGAGTGAGCTAACTTAGAAACAGTTGACTGAATCCCCAGTCAAGCTTTCAGAAGACTACAGCCCCAGCTGATATACTGCAATGTCATGAGATCCTGAGCTAAAACCACCCAGCTAAATGTTCTTGAATTCCTGACCCAGGGAAACTGTATAAATTGATAAATGTTTATTATTGTTTTAAGCTGCTAAGTGTTGAGGTAATTTGTTAAGCAGCAATAACTAATTCATACTATTTCTTCTTATAGAAACAAAGAAATACAAACAAGTATGCCACTGGATGAAGCATCTTCATTAACAACATAACATTGTTGCTATATGAGAGACTCACAACTCAAGCCAAGTAAATAACTCAACAGGCTTTTAAAAATTTTTTGAAGTATAACTTACATAGGCAAAATGCACACTCTTAAGTGTACACGTCAGTGAATTTTGACAAGTTTTGCAAGAACATGCACCATAAGTAATACCCTAATCAAGATGTAAAAATTTCCATTCCACAGATAGTTCAGTCAAGGCTATTTTGAATCAGTACTTGTATTGCCCTCTTCCCAACCAGAGTCAAGCACTATTTTTATATCTATCACAGTAGATGAGTTTTGATTGCTCTAGAACTTCATATAAATGGAAGAATATGATTTTTGTGTCTGGCTTCTTTTGCTCAGCATAATATTTCTAAGGTTCATCATGTTGTTGTATCAGTAGTTTATTCCATTTTATTGTTGATTAATATACCACAATCTGCTTACCCATTCTCCCATTGATGGACACTTGAGTTCTTCCCAGTTTGGGGCTACTATGAATAATGTTTCTGGGAACATTCTTGTGCAAATATTTTGGTGGGCATGCATTTTTTCTTTCTCTTGATTAAATGCCAAAGCAGGGCTGGGACTACAGGGAGGCAAATGATGTACCTCTTGGGCACAAATTTAAGGAGATCCTCTACCTAGGAGGAGGATTGCTGGATCATAAAATAGATGTTTCTAAAACAACTTGCCTTTTATATTATAGCACTGAATTTTACACTTAGACTTGTCATGGGTTCTTCTGTCAAAAAAATCTACCATTTAAGTAATGGGGAATAGCAGGTTAATATACTAGTATAACATATTAGTATTAGAAAACATATGCGTATAAAGGCAATTGATTAATATATTATCACATGTAATTCATATTAAATAAAATATAAAGCTGACAATAACTTCCTCTAGAATGATCCCTAGTTCAAGTAAAACTCCTTGTTCTACAGATATGAAAAATGATTAAGAGACCGGTCCAAGGCTGCCTAGCTAGTTAGTGGCTTTTTCATCATACATATTGCATTGTAAATCTTTATACAAATTTAACCCAAACTCAGTTAAAATTCCTAAAGACATGACTACAATTGGTTTTCAATTTTAATGTCAACTAGCTTTCACAGAGAACTTTTTTTGTTTTTTTGCATTGGTGGCCTATAAATTAAAGTGTAAATTTAAACTGGTGGGCAAAGAGTAATATGTTCTTAAAAAAATACAATTAAAGATTTGTGACATGCAAAAATTATGCCTATAAAAACATATTTACTAAGTTAGGTTAAATATATAGAAAAGTCACTTTTATCACCATGGTCAGATTAGACTTTTCTAAAAAAGCAAGTGACGCAACTGGATACTTGATATCTGCATCTTTCATTCCAGCGACCACTTAAAACCAAACCATTTAAAGTAGCAAGGAAAGTACTTTTATTCAATTTATTTGTTTTGCTGCTATTAAATTACTACCATTTAATAAGATATACATTTTCCCCCCTTGCAAAAGATTTATCTTCATCTATAATATAGCAATGATTAAAGAGTATTGACTAAGAATAAGAATATTTCTTTAATGTAGGATGGATAATTACAATCCTATAAAGGCTCATGGCAAATATTTTTCATTGGTTTAGTACAACTTAATTCATTAAAGAAACATTTTTCATAATTTTAAGATAATTTCAGAAAATCTGTGAAGAAGCTCATTTAATAGTGTATTTGGGGCTTCCCTGGTGGCGCAGTGGTTGAGAGTCCGCCTGCCAATGCAGGTGACACAGGTTCGTGCCCCGGTCCGGGAAGATCCCACATGCCGCGGAGTGGCTGGGCCCGTGAGCCATGGCCACTGAGCCTGCGCGTCCGGAGCCTGCTCCGCAACAGGAGAGGTCACAACAGTGAGAGGCCCGCGTACCGCAAAAAAAAAAAAAAAAAATAGTATATTTGTAAGAGAGTTTAGACCACTTTTCTTGCCAAAAATGCCTTAGAAAGTAAATTTCATGTGTCATTGAAATAACTGAATTTATACTTTTTTTTTTTTTTTTTTTTGCATCGGCAGGCGGACTCTCAACCACTGCACCACCAGGGAAGCCCCTGAAATAACTGAATTTAAACTGTATGATTATGTTCCACCCAAACCATGATTATTATTTCTCTCTATTCTTCAATCTAGCCTTCTACACAGTTCACTATGTCCTATGTCCCTAAGAATACCAGTGCCCTGTGAGAAGTTACCATGTACTTCTCTCAGGAAATACTCTTAAAACTCAGCTAGAGAAATGCTTTGTACTAAAAAGATTTCAAATTTTCCTGTATATCCTCTTTACTAATTTTTTGTCAAGTACTTTGCAGAATGCTTACCTCACAAAAGCTGAACACTGGATAATGTCAATGTTGAATTTCTATGAGGCCTGTGAATTAAATTTCCTAAAGTGAAAATTTACACCTGGATTTTATCATTAAACAAGTAACAGAAGAAACTAAAATCCTGTAGTTTTTAGTTAAAATGCCTTTTGTTTGCCAATTTCTGCTTTTCCCGTAATTGTCCTGATATTATACAGTACCTCACAGGTTTCCCTTCTCGAAGCAAGTCTTCTAGACTCTGTTCACAGTGTTCAGCCACCACCACCAGTCTCTCTGAGTAAAAAAAAACACCAACTCCACTTTATATTTGATTAACACAATGTTTTAATAACAAAATAATATACCCCACTAAAGTTATTAACATACAGTACAAATGATATTTTAAAAGAGCTTTTCAAAGTCTACATTAACTACATAAAAATCAAATATGTAGAATAACAGGATAAATGTGTAATAAAACAACACATTAAATAACAATTTTTCATCTTGTGTTTTTCTCTAGAATTTCTCCCATATGCATCAGGAAAAACAGCTGGAAAAGTTTACCTTTGGCAAAAAGAAGTAATCCTTCTTCTGACACAGACTAGGAGAAGAAAAAGCTTGGATGAAGATATAAAGAAATTTTGAAGTGAAGGGGAAATTGGGAGCTAGGGACAAACTGTCTTGATGGTCTGGTTCAAATATAAGGTTTTTGAAACTGAGTTCAGAAATTTGAGAAAAGTAGAAATGTTCTGAATCATGACTATGGAGAAAGAACAGAAAATCAACTTGGGGTTACTTGTAACATCATGGGGCTTGCTGAGATTAGTAATAATATAAAATTTTGGTGGGCACAATCTATATCATGATGTAATTTTTATTTTCCAACAGATCAACTGTTTAGGAATAAGACAGCACAGTTTTGAAGGTCTATACATTTTTAATGTAATCATCAGGTACCTAGTGACTAACACGTTGTCTGACACAGCAGCAGATCAACAAACTCTTTTCCTTTTTAGATGAAAGAATGTCTTTCATTTGAAAATGAAAAACGGCAAAGGTAGAAAACTGAGAGCAGAAGATGGGAAGGACTGATTCAAGGTATGGTCTTGCCTGCTGGGAGGAGAGATGAAGGACAATGGTACACAGGCAATCATGTGAGGTGTGGGGGCAGGATATTGTATGGGTCACATCTTGGAAGCTCAAACTGAGGTGGTGGCATTATATAGAATGATCTGAAACACAAAATTTTAAAACTATAAATGAAAACTATCACTTTCAGAAAAAAACTCCAAGTGATCTAAACTTAAAGAAAATTAAATTTGAAAGAACATTTAATGAGGAGAAACAAAGGAAAAAAATAGGAAAGCAAGTTGAGATAAAAGTTCTAGTTCTTCAATTCAATAAAGAAAAGAGCATGCAAAGTTGAATGCCAAGCAATTTAGCACAACTGTGAAGTTCTAGAAGGAAAAAGTAAATAATATTGTCAGAAAACCAAAATGGGAAGCAGCATTCCTTTGTTTTCCCTCTTACCACATTTTGTCAATTTTCCTTACACCTATCTGGCTACCTCTCCTCAGTCTCCTCTGTAGACTGGTACCTCTTCTACCCAAATTTAAATGCTTCTAGTACCTCCACCTTTGATTCTGGGTCTTCAGACTGTGTTTTCTCCTTATTTACTTCCAAGGTTGAAAGACTCTTAAATTTTATCTCAAGCCCAGAACTCTCTTCTGAACTCCAGGCTTTTATAGCCAGTTTCTCACTTTAATATAAAAGTTACCTCAAACACAACAGGACTCAAACTGAATTTATATTTTGCTCCTTAAGCCTTTCCCTTTAGTACTGTTTCAGTAAATGGTACCACTATCCTGCCAGCTGCTCCAGCTACAAATTTAGGAGTAATCTCCCTTTCTCAAATCCAAAGAAAAAGCCCTGCTATTTCTATTTCCCATATGTTTCCAGAATCTGTAAAGTTTGCTCCATCTGCCACAATCTGCGTCCAATCCAACATCATCCCTCGTTAGATTACTACAACAATCTCTTAACTAATCTTCTCATATTAATTCTTATTCCCCCTCCGACATATTTTCATACTAAAACCTAAGCGATAATATAATAATTAATAAATCTGAATACGTAACTCCCTGTCTAGCTTTATTTTTTGTTATTTTGTCTGTCACTCACCAACTTACAGTTACACTGGTCTTCCTTTCCCTTTCCTACCTTAAAATACTAGCACATGGATTCCCATTGTCTAAAATGATCTTCCTTGTTCCTCCTCCCAGTTAACTCCTATCATGAAACATAGTGGTTAAGAGCACAGACTATTCTGTCTGGGCTCAAATTTTAGGTTTAATACTCATTAGTTATGTGACCTTGGGGGAGTTTGCTAACCTCTCTATGCCAAGGTTTCCTCTTCCGTAAAACAACAGTACCTACCTCATAGAACTGTTGTGAGGTTGAAATGAGTTAATACATAATAAGAACCTGGCACATAAGAAGCCCTAAGAGTTAGCTATTATTATTATTCATTACTCAGTTAAATATGATTTCCTCCAGGAACACTTTCCTGGTCCCCCCAAATCAATTTACTCCTCCTATCATATAATCTATTCCACTATGTACTTTTCTTTTGTAGCACTTATTTCAGCTCCTAAAGATCTGTAGACATTTTTATCTAATGCCTTTGTTCTCTACTAGATAATGCATTTCATGATAGCAGGAAGGATACTGGTCTTGTTTAAAATGCATCCCCAGTGTCTAGAATTATACCTCAAACATATAAGCATCTAATTAAAAAATACTTGTTAAATGAGTTAACTTGAGCAAAGGCTCAATGTAGCCATTAGAAATGAATGAGACTCACATAATGACAGTCATTGTCTAAACAGAAGTGTGTCCTGCATAGGAAAGTATATGCCTATGTTGTAAACTAGGCATAATAACACCACATTAGTACTGATTTTAATGTAAAACAAAACCATCAGAATATGTTAAAATGTGCATATCCCATTAATGAATAATTTTTAATTATATATTCATAAGTCTCCATATCTATGAAGGATTTTCAAAGTGTTTGGCATTAGCCTAAAATTTGTCAGGCTTAAAATGATTTAGGGAAAAAAAAATTATCAGGCTTCTTCAGGAAACTCCTTTAAAATATCATAAGCCAGAGTTTGCCAAAGCTTTAGGATATTATGGACCTTTAAAGTATTACTGTAAGACAGCAGAACCATAATCCTTGGCAGAATATCACAGATTCTCCCAGAGGTAACAAAGTGTATACCAAAACAATGTTTCCAATATGAACCAGTTTTTTCAAAATATCGTTAGAGAGTCTTCATTCTGAAACTCAGGGCCACTATTTGAAAATAACTTGTTTGTTATAAAATAATATATTTCACAGAATAAAATATGACAGAAATATTTGAGAATCATAATGTGCCAAATATAAGTCAGCAATGTAGTGGCATTATTTATAAAAAACAAATGTGACACCAAGATGAACTTTAAAGAGTAGAACATACAAGAACCGTGAAATAATCTTTCTTCTAACAAATAGTTGATGAATGCCAAGTATAACTGTAGCGTACATACAGTTTGAACTGTATGTTTTAAGTCAATGCTAAGAAATGGAAGAGAGTACAGTATTAAGCAAGACAGATAATAAAGTAGTTGAATAAAAAGAGGGACTAAAACAGACTGAAAGATTAAAAGAAACTTTTTTAACTTAAAGAAAGAGGTAAATTGTAAATGCGTTAAAACATGAAAGGTTATTAGAATATAGTTACTGCATCATTCTTTTGTTATTCACATTAAAAACTGAGACTAGCTCATTACCTTTTAAAGAGAATCTCTAAATAAATATTTATACAGTAAAACTGATAAAGAAAAATTCTGTGCTTAAAAAACAGTATTGTTACTAGGTTACTGTGATTGTCAGTTTTACGAGTCAACATGGCTAGGCTATAGTCTCCGGTTATTAAAACACTAATCTAGGTGTTACTGTGAAGGCATTTAATAAATGAAATCTACAATTAGTTTACCTTAAGTAAGGAAGATTATCCTAGATAATCTGGGTGATCCTGATTCAATCAGTTATAAAGGCCTTAAGAGCAGAATAGACTCTTCTCTGGAGAAGAAACTCCACACTTGGACTGTGACTTCAGCTGTTGTCTAAAATTTCAGCTGCCCTATGGATTTCAGATGAGTCTACCCAACCCCAAAATCACATAAACCAATTCCAAGCAATTAATCTATATCTGTGTAGCTATCTAGCTATCTATCTCCTACTGGTTTTGTTTCTTTGATGGGACTCTAAACTGATATAGACACTTAGGTTGAAATATATATGCAGCTAGAGATATAGAATACATTATTTTACAGGTTCTTAACAATTCTATTATTCTCTACATAAATTTCAAATCTATTAGTTAAAATAATTTTGTTCTTGATTTTCCCAGCAATAAACAAAAGATTTCTGGGTAACCAATACCAAATAAAATGGAATGTATTACCATAATTATAATCCTTATTCTGCTTCTAAAACTGCTGAGATTTCAAGTTCAAAAGAAAAAATTAAGTTTGTTAACTTAAGTATTTTCATGCTTTATTGGCTTTTTTCTTTTAAAGATATTTTACTCAACTTCTCTTTAATAAATCAAGTGCACAAATTGTAATGTACACTGTTCTCGAGTTTAAATACATTATTCTGCTGAGCTAGCAAGAAACTAACATCATCTTGAATCAGTTTTGAATGATCCATAGGAAACACTGAGAGCCTGACTTCTGAGCTAACCTAACATGTAAAAACATAATGTTAGTAAAACAGACCACATGTCACACATTACTCCAAGTAAAAAGCGAAAGGTGGGGAGGTGGGGGACTAACAATGACAAACTGTGAGATATCTGTATAGTAAGAACAGAATAAAGGGGGGAAAGGAACCAAAATCAAAATTCTTTGAGGAGACAATTAAGTGGAGTCCAAACCAAAATCATGTGGTATTAAATCATCGAGAAATATGTGTTGTTCACTAAGGAGACTGTTGCGTAGAGCCTTTTCAAACTATTCAAACTAAATTCAACTGAAATGACTGGGATGTTTTGGAACAAAAAGACCTTCACATCGACACTTATTCTAATTTATTTACACCTTATGATGCATACAACTTTTCAGGACAATGAACATTGCCAATAGTTAAAAAATAATCAAATTCCCTAACCTTTTGACAATCACTGATATTTTCATTCCAGGCAGCCAAACTTAAAATATATGAATTTTACACACATCCATGACCTGTGTGTCCCTAGAAGAAAGGGCTGCTGAGATCCAGGAGCAGGGAAAGCAGGGGAAACAGAGTAACCAGCAATATGGTGGATGGGCCTAAAGAGACTACCTAGATGTTGAGCTGGGTTCTACATTAAGAGAGTCTAACAGTGTCTAAGGAGATTAGTTCCTATCTCACATTTATAACTAAAAAGACGGTTCCTGGGCAGTTAGCAGGTGTGTTCCCCAAAGGGATAATGTCATAAGGTTTTTCCTAGTTTAGTGTTTACAGGGCCTCATTTAGATAGTGGGATGAAAAGAAGGAGCTCAAGAAGTATCTAGGACTACTGAGTCAATTATCCCATGAAAAGAAAGCCTAGGGAAAACTGGACAGAGGCAAGACCGCAGTCATATGAAGTGATGCTCCAAACAGGCTTCCAGACACAGTGGGAGGAAATAAAGGGCACTTCAGGATACAAGGATGAAGAAGTCCTAAGAACTGAGTAAAGTGGCAAGACTTTGGGAAGACAGGCATACTCCAAATTTGCAGATGTAAAACAGCAATACTAATTATGGTTACTTGCTACAGACGATAATGAGGGTCCACTATATTGCTAAGTTTGGAGTGATTTTGGAACTAGGTCAACCCCACAAGCGGAAATTCTTTAGAATTTGTAATTGGATTGGCGGGGTGGTGTTTGAGGCATTCAGGGATTGACCATATCTATCAAGTACTTGATTATATAAAAAGCCCCAAATGAGTTCTATAATTTAGTTAATGTCATTGAAGCCATTTATCAAATAAAAACGTTAGCAAAAGGTTTTTTGTTAGCTTGTTTTTAAACAACAAACTTGCCAGAAGTTACTTAATTGCTTTGTGCCTCAATTTCCTTATCTGTTTCTACCTCATTGTAAGGTTGTAAGCATTAAGTTAATTAAAATATGTAAAGCTTAGAATACTGCCTAATATATAATAAACACTCAATAAATATTAGCCATCAATAATATTTATTACAAAAAACATTTTCTACTCAGTCTAGAAAACTTTCAGAGCAACTATTTTTTAAGAGGCATAACCTTGAAAGTATCATTTAGCCTGTTTTTCAGCAAAACAATAAAGGAAATACAGTTTGCATTTTTTGAGCGTCTTTATTAATGTTAGGTTGAAACACCTGAAAATGCCATTTTTGTAGGAATAAAAACAGGGTAATATCAGCAAGTATATAGAGTTAACTTTCATAAATCATTTTGTTAGAAAAATTAAATATATTTCAGTGAGATGCATTTAAAATAATTCTAAGAAATGGAACCTCAGCATGCAATTAAGCTTTTGAAAATAATTTTAAAATAATTAAAATATTGCTAACATAAGCACGTTCAAGGGGTGCTACAGATTGAACATTTGTGTCCCCCCCACCCACATCCATATGTTGACACCTAATCCTCAGTGTGATGGTGTTTGGGGGTGGGGCTTTGGGAGGTGTGATCTTACAAAAGAGGCCTGAGAGAACACCCTTCCCACTCCCACCATGTGAGGTTACAGTGAGAAGACGGCTGTCAATGAAGAAGCGGGCCTCACCAGACATGGAATCTGCTGGTGCCTTAATCTCCAGAACTGTGAGAAATAAACCTTTCTTGTTTATAAGCCACTCGGTTTATGGTGTCTTATTTTAGCAGCCAGAATGGACTAAGATACAGGCTACGGAAGAAAAAAAGGCAGTAAACATCTTCCTGGTGAAACACTGACTTTTTAACCAATACAGTTCAACTTTTCCAAATGAAATCCTGTATGAAAAGACTAATGCAGCTCCAAAGAGGTAAAAAAATTAGTGACTCTCTTTTCATTTGAAGAAACTTAACCCAAATTATTACTTTCAATCATAAAATACACTCTTATAAACAATTCTAAAGTTTCTAACTTTAGAACTTTCATTTCCTTCTTAGAGAGGTGAAGAAATGCTTGAGAATAGGTGGCTTCCCTGAAAGGGAAAATTAAAAATCTTGATTCTCAGATCTAGGAAATATGAATCATTCAAATGTAGTAAGGAAAACTTAAATGATGCAGTTTGGCTAGAGTGAAAGATGAAGGCACTTGTACACACACATACTGATTACTTTATATGTTTACAATGTATATTATAACCTAACCAGGGTAACAGGGTAGAGAACACAAAATAGGAGACAACAACAGCAACTTACCATGCTTTCCCCGAGAAATATCCACATACTGGCACAGTCTGGGGTGCGTGATGGTCTTAAGGATTTGAAAGCGCCCTAAAATTTTGATGGAATTTGGTGTGAGAGGAAGCCCGTTGCTCCCACAAACATCATGTGGCAGAGCAGAGGCAAAGAAGGTAAAGGCACCCATTTCGGCATCCTTCAAGGGAAACATTTTTGGAGTCCTAGATCTTCCAAGATAACCTAGAAAAGGAGAGAAGTTTTTGATAGATCAACTAGACCTTAAGCCAGTGTTTTCTGACCTTAAACATGATAACTAATATAACTTGGAGGAAAATGCCAATCTGTACACTTTACAGTTAAAAAAAAAAAAGTTAAAAAATTTCAAGACAATATCAAAGAGGAAAAACCACCCAATCATGAATTTATATTGCAGCTCTAAATCAAAATCAAAGATTTTCAATGGCATATAAAGGAAAGACAGAACATTCCCTCTACAAGGATGTCTGACAGTTCTAAGAGTTTAGAGGAAGTTTGTTATTGCATATTCATATCAGTAAGGCTCTTCTCTTTACCTAAAGCTTGAATAACCCACAGAGTTTCCTTTTTCAGAGTGAGGGGAGTCAGGAAAAAGGAAATAAGGATACCAACCAGAAACTTTAAATAATCAAGGACTCTATTAATAGTATATAAATTAAACTAGATAACAGACAGCACTATAATGTTACTTAACTAATCAATTTTTGTTTCTGTGCTAGGTGCTTTACAAGTGATGTTTTAATCCCCTCAATGATCTTGACAGATGTTACTGCCTCTAGGTTAGAAATAGATGTTCTATGTGTAGATCCTGAGGGGTCCTAGCAGCATAGATTCCAAAGCAAATGGTGTCCCAGAGTTTTATCATGGAGCAGCCTGAAGATTAAAAAACTTGCTCCAAAATCTGAATCACATTATGACAACCACAACAAAAAAGGTCCTCCAACAAAAAATATCTCTCTCACCCACGTGTCTCATGAAAAAGACATTCCATTGGTCAAGCATTGCATTCTTCTCTTCTCAGCTTTTACAATAAAAATCTGGAATTCTAAATCAAGTTAACAGACTGCTTTTCATATGCCTGCCCAGAAACCTCATTAAAACATTAAAAAGAACTGTTTTAAAATGTATAAACTCATAACAAGGAAGAGGACAGAAAAAGGCCTTGAGCTGATGAAAGACTTCAAGAAACTCCTGTAAAGCACTTTGCATATAGAAGAGTATTGTCACAAGAAACAGAAAGAAGGAAGCTACAACCTATGATACAGTCAAGAAGTTTTGCTCAGCCTCTTCAGTTCAGAGGCTTCAGATTCATAGAAGGCAGGAACAATGGTGAACAGCAGCAGTCATAAGAAGGTTTGAAATGAGAAAGATAATTTGAAAGGCTGAAGAACAGAAGAGTCAACTCTGCCACCAGCCCCCCAGTATTGGCCAGTTATTTGTTTGTTTGGTTGGTTTTTCTTGTTGTTTTTTTGGTACGCGGGCCTCTCACTGTTGTGGCCTCTCCCGTTGTGGAGCACAGGCTCCGGACGCGCAAGCTCAGCGGCCATGGCTCACGGGCCCAGCCGCTCCACGGCATGTGGGATCTTCCCGGACCGGGGCATGAACCCGTGTCCCCTGCATCGCAGGCGGACTCTCAACCACTGCACCACCAGGGAAGCCCCTGGCCAGTTATTTATCCTCTAAGCAAAAGAAAAACAAAAAACAAAATGGTTCATCCCTAAAGGAATAAAATAAACTGTGTGAGAATTACAATAAATAGTTGGTATGAGCACCGTGGACAAAAGCAAACTCCTCTTAATTCTGGAATTTGTAAGACCCCAGTTAAGATCTGGCTGTCTACCAAGCCATCCTAAAACAGGGTATTCCAGTCAAAAAGCCTATCCACATACAAAATGCCCCCAGACAGTCTTCCTTAACTCTTAAATGAGGAACTGTCCAGGAATCATCAGATAGTTGAGGAAAGACTATAGCATAAAGGGCAAAAAATAAAATAAACCAAAAAAAAAAAAAATCTGCCCTGGATGCAACCAAAATAATTTATGAAAAAAAACCCCAAACCAAAACTAACTCTAATAAATTTAGAAAGTTTTGAGAAAATTTTGAGAAGATATTACACCAATTATATAAAAAAGGAGGTATGGAAAAACATATTTTATAAAAGAATGAAAAGGAATTGCCAACATATATGAGAAGATAAACCTCATTAATATTCAAGAAATTGTTCATTAAAATCACATGAGAATTTATACCTGTGAGACAGTAAAAATTAAGAAATCTGATAATACACAATGTTAGATTATGGAGAAACAGAGTGTAAATTGGTACAATGACTTTGGAAGACAGTTTGACACTATTTTGTTCCTGCAGAAACTCCTACACACATACACAAGCAGAAACCAAGAAAGATCAGGGTGGTATTGTTTCTATTATCTCTAAACTGGAAACAACTTAAATGTCCACACACAAGTGAATGGCTAAATAAACTGTGGTACATTCATTTGATGGAAGAACACACAGGATGGAAAACAAGCAAACTATAGCAACATTTAATAATATAGATGAATGCTAGAAATATAATGTTGAGCAGGAAAAAAAGTCACACAAAACTTATGCCAATATTCATAAAATTCAAAAACCATAAAAGCTAAATAATAAATAATTCAGGAATACTTACATATGAGGTAAGAATATATTCAAAACTTAAAGGAATTAAAAAGAAAACCTGAGGCTAGGGTTACCACTATATGATAAACAGTCATAAGATTAGGGAATAACCCATAAGAAGCTTCAAAAATTTTGAGTAATATTCTTATTCTTAATTGGTGGGTTAAGGGTGTTCATATTATTATTATGCTCCATAATTCCCATATTCTATATTTCTATCTATTTATATATATGTGCTATATACAGTATATTTCATAAAAATTGAAAAAAATTTTTAAATTTTAAAATGAAAAATATTTTTAAATACAATGAATTGATTTTCAACAAAGGCCAGTGAATTCAATAGGAAAAGGATAGTCTTTTTAACGAATGGTGCTAAAACAATACATCCACATGGGAAAAAATTAACCTCAACTCCTACTGCTACATCCACAAAAATCTGATATGGATTATAGACCTAAATGTAAAAGCTAAAACTGTAAGTCTTCTACAAAAAAAAACCCCAAAAAAAACACAGAATATTTTTGCAACCTTAGGATAGGCAAAGATTTCTGAAGCAGGATAAAAAAAAGCCATAAAAAATTAACTTTATAAAGTGGGCTTCATCAAAATTAAAAACATTGCACATCAAAAATCACATTTGAGAAAATAAAAATCCAAGCCAAAGTTAAGAAAAATATTATTTATATCTATATATAACATTTTTATCAAATAGATGTATATGTATTATATGTATGTTTGTATATATGATAATAGACTTAGAATATATAAAGAATGCCTACAACTCAATAATAAAAAGAAAAACAAAAATAGGTAAAAGTCTGAAACATGTATTTTTCACAAAGAAGGAATACAAATAGACAATAAACACATGAAAAAGTTCTCAATATAATTAATCAGCAGGGAAGTGCAAATTAAAAGCATAACAATATACCATTTCACACCTACCAGAAAGGCTAAAATTGGAATGACTGGCAATACCAAGTGTTGAGAAAAATGTGGAACTGGAGCTGATACTCTGCTGCTGATGGTAGTGTTAAAATGACACAAGAACTTTGAAAAACTGTTTGGAAAACTGTCCTAAAGTTAAAAATACCCCTTATGACTCAGAAATTCCACTCCTACTCGGTACTTACCCGAGAAAACTTAAAATATTTGTCCATAAAAATACTTGTACAAGAATGTTCACAGAAGTTTTACTCATAACAGCCCCAAACTGGAAGCAATGTAAACATCATACAAGTGAACTGATAAACAAGTTGTAGCATATTCATCCAATGAAATGCTATTCAAAAGCAACAAAAAAGGAACAACCATGCCAAAATATGGATGTATCTCAAAAATATTATGTTGATGAAAGCAGTAGACACATAAGAGTGTATATCCTATGGCTCCATTTAAATGTAGTTCTAGAACTACAGTTCTAAACTATAGTGATAAAAAAGAGAATTGTAGTGCCTTGGCTGGGTGGGTGTGGGGGGGGGCGGGGACAGGATTGGAGAGGGAAACATAGGAACTTTCTGGAGTAGTCCAAATGTTTCACATCTTGATTAGGGTGGTGTTTGTCACTTTTGTTCACATGTATCAAAACTCCTCAAACGGATCACTTAAAATCAGTGTACTCTAATATATGTAAATTTCATCTCATTTAAAAAAAGAAAATGAAACAAAATTAAGAGAATATGAGAAAATAATAATTTTAAAAATTAGTGCTTGGTACTTAAACATATGATTACCAAACTAGATAGAAGTGTTAGAAAATAAAATTGAGACAATTACTCAGAACATGAAGCAAATGGGCAAATAGATTAAAAAAAGCATAACAGAAAAGTTAACACACATAGTGAATCAACCCAAGAATTCAACAACCACCTTATAGGCATTTCAAAAAAAGGGAACAGGGAAAAATAAAAGAGAATAAATTACAAAAGATGGGAGAAAATTCCCCACAATTGAAGGGAAATATGTACCTTCAAATTAAAAAGGCTTCTAATTTCAAGGAGAATAAATGAAAGAAGACCCAAATGGAGACATTTATGCTAGCTCCATCAAATGAGTTAACTGCAAGGAGAATAAACTCAGACCAAGACATGCCATGACAAATTTTCAAAGCATCAAGCATTAACTAAAAATTTAAATCATTTCAGAGAGAAAACAAATAGTTCAGGCATCAACAAATCAAGATCAGACACTCATTCTCATGAGCAACAACAGAAGTTAGAAGATGGTGAAGCCTTGAAAAGTTGGAAGAAACATAATTTTGTTTCTTTATCTAGCCAAACTATCATTCATAATAGCAAAATAATAATTTACAACTATGCAAACATTAAAAACTAAAATCACCATCCACATACCTTCATGAATAAGTTTCTTTAGGATGTATTCTAACAAAACAGAGGAGAAAACCAAATAATAAAAGACATGGAGTTAAGAAACAATGTATCTTACTCAAGAATTCAATGAATATAATCCAGTATAGAAGCTGCACCAAAGGACTAGAAAGTAATCTGTTCCAATTAAACAGAAGGGAATATCTTCAAGCAGAGTAAGGGAGGTTCTCATACAAAGAATGAGAGGATGTGGTGAATAAAGCACATGCATCTTTTCCCTCAAAGAAAGTGCAAAGTACTCTGTGAAAGTGAGGAGAGCCAAAAGCCTCATAAGAAGTATATAATCCAAAAAATTAAGCACATTTAACTATGGCATAATTTTTGTTATTGGAGAGGAAGAAAGAGTAATCAGTTGGACGTTAATATTACAAATCTTCTTGTTAGAGTGGTACAAAGGTCATGAAATTAAAACATTGGGAAGGAAATGTATAATAGCATATGTCTTGGCTCAGCATTGAAGATTATTTACAAAGCTATAATATTGTAACATTTTACTAGTTTTTAAACACATAAACAAAGCAAAAAACAACTGCAGTTAAGAAATATACTGTAACTATTAATAACCTTGACAACGTACAAGTAAAGGTCCACCTAAGGGAAGGTGGGAATGGATGCAGTTTCTGTGGCGGTAAAGGAAGGTAGAGTCTCTACTTCCCTCATTTTACAAAATAAGGAGCCAAATATAAGTATTTTCAAAAGTTCATATGAAAAAAATTAAGTTTAAATATATTACTTAGAATTCTAAAATTAACCAATATGAAAACTAAAAATTGTGATAACGATTCAAAAATTTGTAGAAGAGGGCTTCCCTGGTGGCACAGTGGTTAAGAATCCACCTGCCAGTGCAGGGGACACGGGTTGGAGCGCTGGTTCGGGAAGAGCCCACATGCCGCGGAGCAACTAAGCCTGTGCGCCACAACTACTGAGCCTGCGTTCTAGAGCCCGTGTGCCACAACTACTGAGCCCACGCGCCTAGAGCCCGTGCTCCCCAACAAGAGAAGCCACGGCAATGAGAAGCCCACGCACAGCAACGAAAACCCAGTGCATACAAAAAAAAAAAAAAAAAAAAAAACCCAGAACATTGTAAATCAACTGTATTTCAATAAAAATTATTAAAAAAAAATTGCGGTCGAGAGGTTGTGGATGTTGTGGCCTATCTTAAGAAGTCAATTAAAATAAAAAGAATTAGCAGTTTAACTTGTTCAACATACAGACCTAAAATTAGAAAAGGTTAAAAGTTATTATCTCTGAAGTAACATAACTGAGGGTAGGAAGGAAGAGCCTGAGCTGTTGCATTTTATTAGGCAGTCCTTTTATACTATGCTATTCGATCTTCCATTAGATACTTCTGTCACTTAGACAGCTAAAAATCAAATAACCAAATAAAGAAAATGCAAATAATTCAAAACGATAGAACAGTAGTTGGCGTTAAACATTTCATCAGTGTTCTGCTTCAACTACCTCTTAGATGGGTGCACATAAAGGTTTACACATAACAAATACACAGACATAGATTTTTTTCCGCTTGGTGAGTGGAAGAAAGCCAGTGGAAAAAACAACTGAGGTGAGAGATTAGTTGAGGGAAAAAAAACAACATAAGGAGTTGGGTTTTAAAATTCATTCATTCAACAAATATCCTGAAGCTCCTATTTTAAGTCAGGTGTTTTTCCAGCTTCGGGGCCACCAGTGAACAGGACACAATATCCGCCCTCAAAGAACTTTAAGTGGAAATGCATCATAAAGGGAAAAAGGTAAAAAAATAGGGCAAAAGATGTATATTTCGTTACGAATAAAACAGTTTACACATTTCTTCAATGGGTTTCATTTATTTTATGTACTTTCCCGCAAAAAGTTGTTTTTCTGTCCCAAATAAAAACAGGGACAAGACGCCTTGAAAAGCAACCACTAACAATTCTAAAGAAACTTCCACTCGTTCACATTCTTTCACTGCACAAGTGAATGCCACATCTCGACAACTGACTAAGCCTTTGAAAACAAGAAACAAACCAAAGCAAGAGTTTAATCTATGTTGAGCAACGGGAGAGCCGATTCCAAATTCTCTGAAACTGTCAGGTGGAAGATCCTTTCTAAGAGCCGCCTGCAGTCCTCAAAGGACTCAGGTGTGTAGGGGGAAGGCGGGCTGTAGGTAGGGATGGAGACGGTACTCAGCAGCCAGCAGCTGCACCGGTGGTCTCTATCACTCACGGCGGAAATGCGAGGCCGCTCGCTGCACCTGACCTTCCTCTACCTCCCACCAGCCCCGACCACTACGACACAGAAAACTGGGAAACCCAAATACCTGCCTCTGGGTCTGGGGACGCAGGCGGACACAAAGACAAGGGGATGGAGCTCCTACACAGGGCCCCAAAGCTGTCGCTGGAGCTGGTGTTGCCGCTATTGCTTAGTGCACCAGACCCTGCATTTCAGGTGCTTCTACAAGAGGCTGCTCCTGGAGCGCCGGGAGCTCAGAGATTGCCCTTTGCCCGCCAGCTTAAGTCAGCCGGAGTTGACTGCCTCGCCTCCGGCCAGGAGAGCGACCGCAGCGTTCTCCGCCGACAGTTCCCAGCTCTCCCCTCGACCACCCTCAGCTCGGCCTTTTCCTCTGACCTCACAGCGTCCGCGACGGAACTCTAAAGAAAGACCCCGACGTCCGGCGTCTTGCCTCTCGCCCAACCTGGCGACAAAATACAGAGACCGAGGAAGAGGTGCGGAATGGTTGGCGTTATTGGCTGAAGGAATGGACGACGGGGAGTGTGGTGTGGCAGCGCACGGGAAGGGGGCCACTGAATTTGAAGAAGAATCTGTGGACCGCTCAGGCGTTTAGCGAGGACACCTCATTGGGTCCTTTCTTGCTGCCTTCGTGAGCGGGAGGCTGTCCTTACCGGCTCCGGGCCGAGACGGCCGAGGTTCCGCCTGTTCACCGATACGTGTGAGTGTCGTCCGCAGAGGGTCCCGGGGTACGGGGATTGCGAACATAAGAGTCCCCTGTCCGTTAGTGGCCTTCGGATAATAGGACCTGGCCTGCGGGGAAGTCGGCCCACAGCAGCGCCAATCTTGGCATGAGGAAGTAGGGAACAGCTTGGGACCTTTTGAAGGAGCCAAGTTTGAGAAATGGGATGCGGGGCCGAGGGGAAGGATGTTACTGGAAAAGATATATGCACAAACATGTTTATTTTTGCATGTGTGAGAGAACCGGGAGGCGGTGACAGGAATTCGTTTATTCCGCAAGTAGTTATTCAGCGCCCACCATGTTCTAAACACTGTTTTAGGCATCGGTAAAAAGCAATGAACAAAACAGACAAAAATTCCTGTCTCCCTGTAGTTCACATTTTATTGAACATACATACTAAAAGTTAAGAAAAGCATGCCGTATCTTAGGTCGTAATGACTGCTGAAAACAAAAATAGTGAAGCCGGGAAGGAGGATATAGGTTGAAATTTTAGTATGGCCAAGGAAGGTCTCACTGAAAAGATCACTCTTCAGTCAAGAGCTGACAGAAGCAAGAGAGTTAATCGTTAGGCTGATTTGGGGAGGTGCAGTCAGGCAGACGGACCAGACATTGCAAAAGCCATCAGTCAGGAACTCTCCTGAACAGCAAGGAAGCCTGTAGGTCAGAGTTGAGTGAAGCAATTAAAGCTGGAGAAAGAATCAGAGATCCGGAACAGGTCATGAAGGATCTTGAGGGCGTCTAACCCATTGGAGGGTTTTGAGCAGTGGAGTACTTACTTCCTTTTTAAAAGAATCTCTCTAGTTGTTCTCAAGAATAGACTGGAGGGAATGAGGTGGAAGAAACACCAGTTAGGAGGCTTTTACATAAATCCAGAGGAGATATGATAGTGGCTTGACTAAGGGTGGTAAGAAATGACCTGTCAGATTCTTAGTGCTCTTAATTTAGGTATGCAAGAATTTTAATGGATGGCCAGTTAATTTTCTTTAATTAGGTTTTGGAAACACTTTTAAAATGACTTGTATTGTGAGGTTAGGAGTAACAAACACGAGTTAAAATCATGGCTTTACCATTTAATATTTGAATGGATTTAGACAAGTCACATAATTTCTCTGAGTTTATCTATAACCTTATTGTCTCACAAGGTTATAAAGATTAAATGACAATGTATGTAATGTGCCAGGCTCATTAAAGTAGTGGCTACTGTTATTAACTGTGTTTTTGGTTAAGAAATGGAAGAAAGATAGTGGTGAGTACATCTGTGGGTGGAAAGGTTTGGTTAAATCCTATTGGGGAAAATCTGAGCCCGCTAAAACATGACCTTGTTTGGTAAGTGGGCCATGGGAGACCTAGACATACCCCTTTTAAAATTTTATACATATGTCACTGGACAAAAAGGTTTTCTGTGTTAATGTCCGTAGTATCTGAAACACATGGACTGTCTTCTCTTAGCCATACCCTCATAGCCATCCCTTAAGCCCTCCAGGATCCCCAGTGTCCTCATTAGTAAACGGGAAGAAGGCTCTCTGGTGAGTAGAGAAAAACAATCAAGCATAAATAGAAATTTCCAGTTATAAAATGAATAAGCCATGGGGATGTAATGTACAGCATGGTGACTATAGTTAATAATACTGTTTTGCATATTAGAAAATAGCTAGGAGACTGGATCTTGATGGTTCTCATCACAAGAAAAAAATTGTAACTATGTATGGTAAAGGATGTTAACTGGACTATTGTAGTGTTCATCTTGCAACCCAATCAAAAAATGGGCAGAAGATCTAAATAGACATTTCTCCAAAGAAGACATGCAGATGGCTGAGAGACACATGAAAAGATGCTCAGTGTCGCTAATTATTAGAGAAATGCAAATAAAAACTACAGTGAGGTATCACCTCACACTAGTTCGAATGGCCATCATCAAAAAGTCTACAAATAATAAATGCTGGAGAGGGTGTGGAGGAAAGGGAACCCTTTTGCACTGTTGGTGGGAATGTAAACTGGTACAGCTGCTATGGAGAACAGTATGGAGGTTCCTTAAAAAACTAAAAATAGAGCTACAGTATGATCCTGCAGTCCTACTTCTGGGAATATATGTGGAGAAAACTATAATTCAAAAAGATACATGCACCCCGGTGTTTACTGAAGCATTATTTACAATAGGCAACACATGGAAGCAACTTAAATATCCATCAAGAGATGAATGGATAGAGAAAATGTGGTGTATATATATACATACACACACACACACACAATGGAATATTACTCAGCCATAAAAAGAATGAAATAATGCCATTTGTAGTAACATGGATGGACCTAGAGATTATCATATGAAATGAAGTCAGACAGAGAAAGACAAGTATATGATATCACTTATATGTGGAATCTAAAAATGAACTTACTTACAAAACAGAAACAGACTCACAGACATAGAAAACAAACTTATGGTTACCAAAGGGGAAAAGTATGTGTGGGGGGGGGTAAATTAGGAATTTGGGAGTAACTTATACGCACTACTATATATAAAACAGATAAATAACAAGGACCTACTGTATAGCATGGGGAACTATACTCAATATTTTGTAACAACCTATATGGGAAAAGAATCTGGAAAAGTATGTATATATGAATTACTTTGCTGCACACCTGAAACTAACACAACATTGTAAATTAACTATACTTCAATAATAAAAAAAAAAGTCACACAGCTAATGAGTGGCATAGCTGGCATTTGAATTCATTCCCTGATCACATGCTTAGAATAAAAACAAAAAGAATAAAATGAACTTTCACAAAAAGCATAGTTTTATATCTTTCTGTGTTTTGACAAATATTTCTCAAAATGTTTAATTTTTTAATTTACCTGTTTAAAAATTCTGACTTTTGACACATTTTAAATCCTAGCAGGAGTTTTAACCTAGAGCTGCATTGTGTAGAACTGTAATAAATGTTCTTAGAGTGGGGTAGCTTGGTGATTAGATTACAAAACAAATGGAGGAAAGAAGTTTGGAAGGTAAGAATAGGGGTGGTGGTAGAAGAGAGAAAAAAGTGATTAAAATTACTGTAGTTCACTAGTTCTGAGAGACATATTTTTCTCATATTTATAGCTCTGAAATAGTGGGGTATTCAAAGTTTTAAACTCATTATAGACTAAATAGCAGCTGTGACATCGTTGTCACTGCCCAACTTACGCAAACTTGGTTATAACTGATAATATTGTCATTAGTTCAGTTGAGTTGTGTGTACTGTTGGTGCATAGTTGTTGAGTTTAATCTCTTAAGTATCCTTTAAAAGATCATTTAGCACTTAAATAAAAAGTTACTGTGTTTGCAGAAATACATGGAAGAAATAAATTAGGAGTTTGGGATTAACATATATACACTACTATATATAAAATATGTAAATAAGGACCTACTATATAGCACAAGGAAATATACTCAGTGTCTTGTAATAACCTGTACTGTAAAAACTCTGAAAAGGGAAATATATATATAAAACAATCACTTTGCTATATACTTGAAACTAACACAACATTGTAAATTAACTATACTTCAGTTTTCAAAAAAGAAATTCATGGAAACACAAGAGTGATATAAGATAAAAATAAGGATAAATTCAAAACAGGTATTTCAATACATAATACAGGATGTGACTAAGTGTAAGAGAACATTAGGTCAGTTAAATCAGCCGTGGTTTTTTTCCTTAATGGTACCCAAAATAATGCAGCATCTTATGATTGGAGTCATTTTACAATTGATGGTATCTTATATATGGTGAAATACAATACTTAGAGTGTCTAAGGAGAATATAAATTTTTACCGAATTGCAATTATGAAACAGTGAAATCAGATATTTTGAGAAAGAGAATCACTTCCAAATTTTTGTGGAGTTCTCTGTACTATAAAGTAAAAATGAAAGTCTGCACTTAAAACTTCCATTTCAAAGCAATAGTTTATGTTTGGTTCCTAACATTGAGAGCCCAGGGTAGGGGATTTGTTAATTTTTAAAAAGTACTGGCAATTTCAAAATCAGTGGGGAAGACTACTGTAGAGATTGCTGAGGTAAAGGGAAGTCATTTAGAAATGATAGGAATCTCTGAAGTAATCTTTTATGTGTGTGTTTTAATGATTCAGATGTAGTCTAAATTCATGTATTTGCTAAAACCAGCTTCACCTGATTTTATGCTTAGTGGCATCTTACAGTAGCTTTTTAGGTTTGATGAAATATGGTGATTATGTTGAGAAGAACAGAATTAATGTGAAAGGGCAGAATAATTTAGATAATACTTTTCAAAAGCTTTTTATCATAAAAAATGTTTATTTTTTTAAATTTAGTGTAGGAAAAAGAAAAAAAAGTCTTGACTCTTACTATCCAACTACAGTTAACATACTCAGTGTACTGTTTTCCTGTCAATGTTTTAGATTTGTAATTACTGTGCATGCGATTAAATATTATATCTATTTTAATCACATAATCTTTTTTTTAAAATTTTGATGCAGACTAAGCCAGAATTCCCAAACTGTTTTAGAAAATACTAGTTCAAATAAATGTTAATTAGGTGTTCCTTGCTTAGTATTCCATGGCTAAATACTTTGGGAAATGCTTCATAAGTATACCCTTTACAGAAATTATAGCTTGGGCATTAAAAGAAATAACTCCAGAATCAGACAGACCTAAGTTTCAATCATTTACTAACTAGCCACATTAATTGGCAAATTAATTTTAAGTCAAGTTTTCTTCTCTGTATAATGGAGATAATTACTGTATTTGTAGGTGATCTGTGTAAAGCATTTAGCCAGCCCACAATAAATGCTCTTCAAATGTTACCTATTATTATTAACTTTATCATCTGTGAGAAACCCTTTACGTGTTAGCATATTAAAAGTTCGGAGGACGGGGTTCCCTGGTGGCACAGTGGTTGAGAGTCCGCCTGCCAATGCAGGGGACACGGGTTTGTGCCCCGGTTCGGGAAGATCCCACATGCCGCGGAGCAACTGGGCCCATGAGCCATGGCCACTGAGCCTGTGCGTCTGGAGCCTGTTCTCCACAATGGGAGAGGCCACAACAGTGAGAGGCCTGCATACCCCTCCACCAAAAAAAAAGTTCGGAGGAGACTAAGGAAACTTCTGAAGTTTTGAAATCCAGCAGGTACTCAATGTAAAATTGAAAATCACTGGAGCAGTTGGCACAGAGTAGTGAAATGAGCGCTGGATTGAATGGCAAAACATTTTTCTGAGCTTTAAGCAATGATGTTGTTAAGCTAACAGTGTTGCCCTAAACATAACCTCTTTTAAAAAATTTTCTCCAGTTTTCTGTGTGTCTCCCATTTGTCTAAAGTGTAGTGAGTACAAGGAACATGTTTAATCTTGCTTCCTACTATAAATCTGGCGCATACTCAAAATCAGGGACCATAAGTAAAATTTGGGTCATGAATGTGTTATTTATAGGGACCTGGCTAGTAACATAAATGGCAAACAGGGAATGGTGGGTGAAGTCTGTTTTGCCTTGCTTAAAGGCATTCACATTCAGTTGTTTCAAATACTGATCTGTTTGGTGACCATTTATAATCCCTAGAAGAGACTAGAGTTCAGGATCAAACCATTGAGAACATCAGCATTAAAGGGATAAGAAAAAGGAGATGCTGAGGAAGTAGGTGAAATCAGGTGAAAGTATCCTCATTTTATAAATTAAGAACATGAAGCATAGAGAAGTTAAGTACCTTTACCAAGTTTGTCACACAGCTGGTAGTATGTGATTCAACCAAGATTTGTTGGCTGTAAATGCTTTTTTCAAAAAAAACTATGCTCTCCTACCTGTGGTAGCAATCATTATCTGCATACTACTAGAAAACATTGACATAAACTTATGCATCCTACTTGTATTTTTGAAAAGTTTAAATGACAGTTAATCAACAAGCACTAGAAAACCTGTTTCCAGAGCTTCTAATTCTAAAATCAATAAATAGTTCTTAATATTTGAGAACAGGTTTGTCAACACATAGACCTGATTAGAAATTAATCCAGAGGCAGAGTCAAGATGGCTATGTGGGAAGACACGGAGTTAGCGTCTCCCCACAACTAGGGTGCCTGCCAGCCGCTGGTGGGGACCTCTGATGCCCAAGAAGATGGGAGGAACCCCAAAGTGAACCAGTAGGATGTAGGGGGACTGAGAGGGGAGGAGAACTGGAGGCCAGACAGAATCGGCACCCCTGAGGCCGGAGAGATCAGGAGAGGCAGGTGGGAGGGGCCCTCTGGGAGGAGTGGAGGGCGATTGCCCCATCCACTCTGGCATGGGGAGCCTGCTGAGCTCCCAGGCCAGCCCCTGCCCACCAAACCCCCATCTAGGCCGCGTGGGTCCTTGGGGGCATAGGAGGGAGGCTAGGGAGATCAGGAGAGGCAGGCGGGAGGGGCCATCCAGGATGAGTGGGAGAGGAGCAGAGGGCAATTGCCGTGCCCACTCGAGCCTGGGGAGCCTGCTGAGCTCCCAGGGTGATCCCCTGCCCTCCAAAGCCCCCTCCAGGTCATGTGGGTCCTTGGGGGCATAGGAAGGAGGCTTAGGGGAGAACAGGAGAGGCAGGTGGGAGGGGCCCTCCCAGACTGGAGGAGCAGGAGAGGAGAGGAGGGCACTGTCCCCACTCGAGCCCATGAAGCCTGCTGGGCTCCGAGGTGAGGTCCCCTGCCCTCTTGAGACCAGGGTTCGGGGGGCACATCTGGGCCCCTTCTGTTCCTTGAGCCTAAGCCCAACCCCCACAGCCCCCAGAGCCTTTTCCAGCCCTGTGGGTCCTGAGAATTGGCCCCGCCTACCACCCAAACCTCACCCTTGCATAGGTCCCACAGTCCACAGCCAAGGCCTTTGCCCCCTGTATTTCTTTTTTTTCTTTTCCCTCCTCTTTTTTAGTATCGTGATACTGATAAACCTTCCAGTTCTTGATTCATCTACATTTTTTTTTATATTCTTCCTAACATATCTGTTAGTTTCCTAGTCTGATTTTATTTTTTACTTTGTTATTGTGTTTTTTGTTTCTTTTTTTCTGCCACACCAGGCAGCTTGCAGGATCTTGGTTCATGAGCCCGGGGTTGGGCTCAAGCTCCTGAGGTGGGAGCTCTGAGTCCAAACCATTGGACTAACAGAACCTCAGACCCCAGGGAATATTCGTCAGAGTGAGGTCTCACAGAATTCCTCATCTCAGCACCAAGACCCAGCTCTGCCCAATAGCCTAAAAACCCCACTATTAAAAGTCTCAGGCCAAACAACCAGTAAAACAGGAACATAATCCCACTTATTAAACAACAACAAAAAAGATGAGATGACAAAAAATATGTCACAGATGAAAGAGCAAGGTAAAAACCTACAGAAGATGAAATAAATGAAGAGGAAACAGGCAATCTACCTGGAAAAGAATTCAGAGTAATAATAGTAAAGAAGATCCAGAATCTTGGAAATAGAATGGAGGCACGGATTGAGAAAACACAAGAAATGTTTAACAAAGATCTAGAACAACTAAAGAGCAAACAGAAAGAACACAATAACTGAAATGAAAAATACACTAGAAGGAATCAATATCAGAAAAACTGAGGCAGAATAACGAATAAGTGAGCTGGAAGACAAAATGGTGGAAATAACTGCTGAGGGGCAGAATAAAGAAAAAAAATGCAAAGAATTGAAGACAATCTCAGAGACCTCTGGGACAACACCACATTCGAATTATAGGGGTCGCAGAAGAAGAAGAGAAAAATAAAGGGTGAAATATTTGAAGAGATTATAGTTGAAAACTTCCCTAAGATGGGAAAGGAAATAGTCACCCAATTCCAGGAAGCACAGAGAGTCCCATACAGGATAAACCCTAGGAAAAACACACCAAGACACATATTAATCAAACTAACAAAAATTAAATTCAAAGAAAAAATATTAAAAGCAACAAGGGAAAAACAGAAAATAACATACAAAGGAATCCCTGTAAGGTTATCAGCTCATTTTTCAGCAGAAACTGCAGGCCAAAAGGGACTGGCAGGATGTACTTAAAGTGATGAAAGAGAAAAACCTACAACCAAGATTACTCTACATTGCAAGGATCCCATTCACATTCGATGGAGAAGTCAAAAGCTTTTCAGACAAGCAAAAGCTAAGAGAATTCCGCACCGCAAACCAGCTTTACAACAAATGCTAAGAAACTTCTCTCAGTGAGAAACACAAGAAAAAGACCCACAAAAACAAACCCAAAACAATTAAGAAAATGGTAATAGGAGCATACATATCGATAATAACCTTGAATGTAAATGGATTAAATGCCCCAACCAAAAGACAAAGACTGGATGAATGGATACAAAAACAAGACCCATCTATATGCTGTCTACAAGAGACCCACTTCAGACCTAGGGACACATACAGACTGAAAGTGAGGGGATGGAAAAAGATATTCCATGCAAATGGAAATCAAAAGAAAGCTGGAGTATCTATACTCATATCAGATAAAATAGACTTTAAAATAAACAATGTTACAAGAGACAAGGAAGGACACTACATAATGATCAAGGGATCAATCCAAGAAGATATAACAATTATATAAGCACCCAACATAGGAGCAGCTCAATACATAAGGCAACTGCTAACAGCTATAAAAGAGGAAATTGACAGTAACACAGTAATAGTGGGGGACGTTAACACCTCACTTACAGCAATGGACACAACATCCAAAATGAAAATAAGGAAACACAAGCTTTAAATGACACAATAGACCAGATAGATTTAATTGATATTTATAGAACATTCCAACCCAAAACAGCAGATAACACTTTTTTCTCAAGTGCACATGGAACATTCTCCAGGATAAATAACATCTTGGGTCACAAATCAAGCCACAGTAAATTTAAGAAAATTGAAATCATATCAAGCATCTTTTCTGACCACAATGCTATGAGATTAGAAATGAATTACAGGGCAAACAACATAAAAAACACAAACACATGGAGGCTAAACAATACATTACTAAATAACCAAGAGATCACTGAAGAAATTAAAGAGGAAATCAAAAAATACCTAGAGACAAATAACAATGAACCCATGACGATCCAAAACCTATGGATGCAGCAAAAGCAGTTCTAAGGGAAGTTTATAGCTATACAAGTCTACCTCAAGAAACAAGAAATATCTCAAATAAACAATCTAACGTTACACCTAGAGGAACTAGAGAATGAAGAGCAAGCAAAACCCAAGGTTAGAAGAAGAAAAAAAATTATAAAGATCAGAGCAGAAATAAATGCAATAGAAACAAGGTAAAAAGTGGTAAAGATCAATAAAACTAAAAGCTGGTTGTTTGAGATAATAAAATTGATAAACCATTAGCCAGACTCATCAAGAAAAAGGAGAGGACTCAAATCAATAAAATTAGAAATGAAACAGGAGAAGTTACAACAGACACCGCAGAAATACAAAGCATCCTAAGAGACTACTACAAGCAACATTATGCCAATAAAATGGACAACCTGGAAGAAATGGACAAATTCTTAGAAAGGTGTAACCTTTCAAGACTGAACCAGGAAGTAATAGAAAATATGAACAGACCAATCACAAGTAATGAAATTGAAATTGTGATTAAAAATATTCCAACAAACAAAAGTCCAGGACCAGATGGCTTGACAGGTGAATTCTATCAAACATTTACAGAAGAGCTAACACCCATCCTTCTCAAACTCTTCCAAAAATTGCAGAGGAAGGAACATTCCCAAACTCATTCTATGAGGCCACCATCACCCTGATACCAAAACCAGGCAAAGATACTACACAAAAATTATAGACCAATATCACTGATGAATATAGATGCAAAAATCCTCAACAAAATACTAACAAACAGAATCCAACAACACATTAAAAGGATCATACACCATGATCAAGTGGAATTTATCCCAGGGATGCAAGGATTCTTCATAATATGTAAATCAATCAATGTGATACACCATATGAACAAACTGAAGAATAAAAACCATATGATCATCTCAATAGATGCAGAAAAAGCTTTTTTTTTTTTTTTTAACATCTTTATTGGGGTATAATTGCTTTACAATGGTGTGTTAGTTTCTGCTTTATAACAAAGTGAATCAGTTATACATATACATATGTTCCCATATCTCTTCCCTCTTGCGTCTCCCTCCCTCCCACCCTCCCTATCCCACCCCTCCAGGCTGTCACAAAGCACCGAGCCAATATCCCTATGCCATGCGGCTGCTTCCCACTAGCTATCTACCTTACTACGTTTGTTAGTGTGTATATGTCCATGACTCTCTCCCGCCCCGTCACAGCTCACCCTTCCCCCTCCCCATAACCTCAAGTCCGTTCTCTAGGAGGTCTGCGTCTTTATTCCTGCCTTACCCCTAGGTTCTTCATGACATTTTTTTTTCTTAAATTCCATATATATGTGTTAGCATACGGTATTTGTCTTTTTCTTTCTGACTTACTTCACTGTGTATGACAGACTCTAGGTCTATCCACCTCATTACAAATAGCTCAATTTCGTTTCTTTTTATGGCTGAGTAATATTCCATTGTATATATGTGCCACATCTTCTTTATCCATTCATCCGATGATGGGCACTTAGGTTGTTTCCATCTCCGGGCTATTGTAAATAGAGCTGCAATGAACATTTTGGTACATGACTCTTTTTGAATTTCGGTTTCTCAGGGTATATGCCCAGTAGTGGGATTGCTGGGTCATATGGTAGTTCTATTTGTAGTTTTTTAAGGAACCTCCATACTGTTCTCCATAGTGGCTGAACCAATTCACATTCCCACCAGCAGTGCAAGAGGGTTCCCTTTTCTCCACACCCTCTCCAGCATTTATTGTTTCTAGATTTTTTGATGATGGCCATTCTGACTGGTGTGAGATGATATCTCATTGTAGTTTTGATTTGCATTTCTCTAATGATTAATGATGTTGAGCATTCTTTCATGTGTTTGTTGGCAGTCTGTATATCTTCTTTGGAGAAATGTCTATTTAGGTCTTCTGCCCATTTTTGGATTGGGTTGTTTGTTTTTTTGTTATTGAGCTGCATGAGCTGCTTGTAAATTTTGGAGATTAATCCTTTGTCAGTTGCTTCATTTGGAAATATTTTCTCCCATTCTGAGGGTTGTCTTTTGGTTTTGTTTATGGTTTCCTTTGCTGTGCAAAAGCTTTGAAGTTTCATTAAGTCCCATTTGTTTATTTTTGTTTTTATTTCCATTACTCTAGGAGGTGGGTCAGAAAGAATCTTGCTGTGATTTATGTCATAGAGTGTTCTGCCTATGTTTTCCTCTAAGAGTTTGATAGTTTCTGGCCTTATATTTAGGTCTTTAATCCATTTTGAGCTTATTTTTGTGTATGGTGTTAGGGAGTGATCTAATCTTATACTTTTACATGTACCTGTCCAGTTTTCCCAGCACCACTTATTGAAGAGGCTGTCCTTTCTCCACTGTACATTCCTGCCACCTTTATCAAAGATAAGGTGTCCATATGTGCATGGGTTTATCTCTGGGCTTTCTATCCTGTTCCATTGATCTATCTTTCTGTTTTTGTGCCAGTACCATACAGTCTTGATAACTGTAGCTTTGTAGTATAGTCTGAAGTCAGGGAGCCTGATTCCTCCAGTTCCTTTTTTTGTTCTCAAGATTACTTTGGCTATTCGGGGTCTTTTGTGTTTCCATACAAATTGCGAAATTTTTTGTTCTAGTTCTGTGAAAAATGCCAGTGGTAGTTTGATAGGGATTGCATTGAATCTGTAGATTGCTTTGGGTAGTAGAGTCATTTTCACAATGTTGATTCTTCCAATCCAAGAACATGGTATATGTCTCCATCTATTTGTATCATCTTTAATTTCTTTCATCAGTGTCTTATAATTTTCTGCATACAGGTCTTTTGTCTCCTTAGGTAGGTTTATTCCTAGATATTTTATTCTTTTTGTTGCAATGGTAAATGGGAGTGTTTTCTTGATTTCACTTTCAGATTTTTCATCATTAGTATATAGGAATGCCAGAGATTTCTGTGCATTAATTTTGTATCCTGCCACTTTACCAAATTCATTGATTAGCTCTAGTAGTTTTCTGGTAGCATCTTTAGGATTCTCTATGTATAGGATCATGTCATCTGCAAACAGTGACAGCTTTACTTCTTCTTTTCCGATTTGGATTCCTTTTATTTCCTTCTCTTCTCTGATTGCTGTGGCTAAAACTTCCAAAACTATGTTGAATAATAGTGGTGAGAGTGGGCACCCTTGTCTTGTTCCTGATCTTAGTGGAAATGCTTTCAGTTTTTCACCATTGAGGATGATGTTTGCTGTGGGCTTGTCGTATATGGCCTTTATTATGTTGAGGAAAGTTCCCTCTATGCCTACTTTCTGCAGGGTTTTTATCATAAATGGGTGTTGAATTTTGTCAAAAGCTTTCTCTGCATCTATTGAGATGATCATATAGTTTTTCTCCTTCAATTTGTTAATATGGTTTATCACATTGATAGATTTGCGTATGTTGAAGAATCCTTGCATTCCTGGAATAAACCCCACTTGATCATGGTGTATGATCCTTTTAATGTGCTGTTGGATTCTGTTTGCTAGTATTTTGTTGAGGATTTTTGCATCTATGTTCATCAGTGATATTGGTCTGCAGAAAAAGCTTTTGACAAAATTCAACACCGATGTATAAAAACTCTCCAGAAGGTGGGCATAGAGGGAAACTACCTCAACATAATAAAGGCCATATATGACAAACCCACAGCAAACATCATTCTCAATGGTGAAAAACTGAAAGCATTTCCTCTAAGATCAGGAACAAGACAAGGATGTCCACTCTCACCACTATTATTCAACATAGTCTTGGAAGTACTATCCACGGCAATCAGAGAAGAAAAAGAAATAAAAGTAATACAAACTGGAAGAGAAGAAGTAAAACTGTCACTGTTTGCAGATGACATGATACCATACATAGAGAATCCTAAGGATGCCACCAGAAAACTACTAGAGCTAATCAATGAATTTGGTAAAGTTGCAGGATACAAAATTAATGCACAGAAATCCCTTGCATTCCTATACACTAATGATGAAATATCTGAATGAGAAATTAAGGAAACACTCCCATTTACCATTGCAACAAAAAGAATAAAATACCTAGGAATAAACCTACCTAGGGAGACAAAAGACCTGTATGGAGAAAACTATAAGACACTGATGAAAGAAATTAAAGATGATACCAGCAGATGGAGAGATATACCATGTTCTTGGATTGGAAGAATCAATATTGTGAAAATGACTATACTACCCAAAGCAATCTACAGATTCAATGCTATCCCTATCAAATTACCAATGGCATTTTTTACGGAACTAGAACAAAAAAATCTTAAAATTTGTATGGAGACACAAAAGACACCGAATAGCCAAAGCAGTCTTGGGGGAAAAAACCGGAGCTGGTGGAATCAGACTCCCTGACTTCAGACTATACTACAAAGCTACAGTAATGAAGACAATATGGTACTGGCACAAAAACAGAAACATAGTTCAATGGAGCAAGATAGAAAGCCTAGAGATAAACCCTCGCACCTATGGTCAACTAATCTATGACAGAGGAGGCAAGGATATACAATGGAGAAGAGACAGTCTGTTCAGTAAGTGGTGCTGGGAAAACTGGATAGCTACATGTAAAAGAATGAAATTAGAGCCCTCCCTAACGTCATACATAAAAATAAACTCAAAATGGATTCGAAACCTAAATGTAAGCCTGGACACTATAAAACTCTTAGAGGAAAACATAGGAAGAACACTCTTTGACATGAATCACAGCAAGATCTTTTTTGATCTACCTCCTAGAGTAATGGAAATAAAAACAAAAATAAACAAATGGGACCTAATGAAACTTCAAAGCTTTTGCACAGCAAAGGAAACCAATAAACAAGATGAAAAGACAACCCACAGAATGGGAGAAAATATTTGCAAACAAATCAATGGACAAAGGATTAATCTCCAAAATATATAAACAGCTCATGCAGCTCAATGTTAAAGAAATAAACAGCCCAATCCAAAAATGGGCAGAAGACCTAAATAGGCATTTCTGTAAAGAAGACATACAGAGAGCCAAGAAGCACATGAAAAGCTGCTCACCATCACTAATTATTAGAGAAATACGAATCAAAACTACAGTGAGGTAATACCTCACACCAGTTAGAATGGGCATCATCAGAAAATGTACAAACAACAAATGCTGGAGAGGGTGTGGAGAAAATGGAACCCTCTTGCACTGTTGGTGGGAATGTAAATTGATACAGCCACTATGGAGAACAATATGGTGGTTCCTTAAAAAACTAAAAATGGTTGTGTAGGATCCTTCTCTATTCTCTCTTTTAAGACTTCATGGCTTACATGTGTGGATGTGTTTTCCACTAAGATTTCTCTGTTACTAACATTGTTTTCTCTAAGATTCTGGCTTTGCAGACATTTGAGGAGCAACAGGGTATTCTGTACTCACTTTTGGTAAAAATTGGCAGAATTTAAAAGGTTATATATTCATTTTCATTTTTGTAACTTTTTTCCTCTGCATTTTCTAAACTATTAAATAATAGTCGATGAGGAGTTTACTGTGACTTTTCCAGGTTAACCACCCACCCCCCATTTATATTTTCTTCATTACTAGCAACTTTATTTTTATAGGGTTTTTAAAATTGCTTCCATATCATAAATTGTCAACTTTAGCATAAAGTGTTTTGGGGTTGGTTTTCTTTTTATAAAAATAGTAAACATCTTAGAATGTTCTTTATATAGGATGGTTATTGCCTAATAATTTGAAATTTAAAGCAATCTTGTCCACTACTAGCCATTTTTTATCAAAAAATTTCACTGTTTATTGAGTGTGCATCATTTATTTAAAATTAGAATTATTTCAGCAATGCTTGTGGCATACTTTGGATTATAAATTGATGTTAAATTAGGGACAAAGAGCAGTTCATAGTATTGTTAATGATTAACCGTGTCTTTTCTGAGTGTGACTATTTGTCTTAACATTTGGCAGTTAGAACTTTAACGTGATGAATTAATCTCAGAATTTTGCTTATATATGCATCTTTCTGCTTACTGATATCTTGTTTTCTAATTTCTATGCATTATTATAAAGTTAAAATTCTAATTCATTTTTTTTTACAAAGGATACAGTATATATATACTGATAATTATTTCTGAGTAGGTATGTGTTTAATATTGGTGTTTTCCTATTTGTCGACCTTTTTCTTTTAATATTTGTCTTTTCTAGTTTACATGTTCTTCCTTACTTGTAAGTTTGTGCATAATTAAATAAACAGTAGAAATATCCAATATATGAAAGAAACATACAAAGAAGGAATTCAGCAATTGTCTTTACTTTGCAACTCAGGTGTGGTACTCAGTTATCCCTTAGTTAAGGTTGTTGTTAGTCTGTCCCTTAGTGTTCCTATCTTATGTCATAGTATTCTGTAGTATTTTAAAGCTTTTTTTTAAAACTTTCCAACCTAAAATATGATTAAATAGCATGTTTTCATGCTTTTAGGAAAAAATTGATTTTCTTTTCCAAACAGAATGAGGAATTAATCTATTAACATTTCTGCCTCTTGTTTGGTTTGTTGCTCTTCAGAGGAAGAGTATTTTTCTAACATCGTTCTGTTATGGTAGAAAATGTTTTTCGTCTCATACTGCTTGTTCATGGTGTCCTGTACAATAAATTTATTCATTCTACAGTATAATGTATCACTTCCATTTTTTCACTTAGGATTTTCTGCTGTTTCTTGGCAAAAATGGCAACCAGTGATGCCGTTCTCAAGAGACTGGAACAGAAGGGTGCCGAGGCAGATCAAATTATTGAATATCTTAAGCAGCAAGTTGCTCTTCTTAAGGAGAAAGCAAGTAAGGAAATTTGAAAATTTAAATTTTCTAGGGAGATAACTTAAAATGAATTCATATATTGACATAGCAAAAACATATATATATGTTTACCACATATATTATTACTTCACAAACTTGATGATGAGTTCTATATTCCTTTAATATTACAATTATGAGTGAAATAATATAGGGTTAAGATAAGCTAGAATTGGTGTATAGTGAATATGTGATATTTAGAGAAAACAACATTATTTTAAGACTGATAAAAGAAAATACTTAAAATAAGTTGGTATAGAATTAGAGATTAAAAATGAATAAAATTGAGTGGAGTCAAACATGAACTCAAATATCTCCTCTAACCTTGTATAGAAGAAAATGTATACTTTCACATTACTCTCTGCTAGGGTATTTTCTGAAATGATTTTTACATTTTTTCCAGTGCTTAAGTTTTACATGGAAATTGCTATGGTGCATACAAAAAATATCAAATATGAATTTCTGCTTTTAAAATTTAGGTTGTTTTCTGTTTTGTTTGTTTAAGTATATTTTATTTCTCAATAGCCAATGTTAATGTTATGAAAATACCAGAATGTTTACCATCACTTATAGAAATAAATGCTTTTCTTTGCTACATAAAACTGAATGGCTTATAGAATTCTACATTCATTCTCTAAAAATTTTTCCCATTATCAATTTTTTTCTTAATTTTAAATAGTTTTAATTATTTTTATAATGTTTTATAAACATTGTTATTGTTTTTCTTAAAATTTTAAAAGGATTTTTCTTATTTTTAAAAATTCTTAATATTTTCATTAGTAAGATGAAGAGATTAGAGATATATGTAATATAGAAGAGAATTAAAAAAGAAGTAATTTTTGAATAGTAGTAATAATAAAAATGTGTATTTCAGTAAGTAAATACTTAGGCAGGACTATACTGCCTGACATATGAGAGGGTCACATGCTACATGGTTCACATACATGATGTCACCAAAAATGCAACAGGTATAATACAGATTGATACAGTAGTGTGCCTTTGTATAGACAACTCAGATACCAAAAGCAGCTTTCAGTCATGTTGTTGATTTACTCAGAATGATGAATGATTCTTTATGTAAAGCTCTTGAACAAAACAAAGTACAGTCTACTCTTGATTTACGTGGTACTTGATTCCTAGAAAATTCAGAGTATAATGAAAATGTTTAAGAATGTTTATATATAAAAAGTAATTAGGATCTAGGCTCAAATAATTAACAGGATTTTCACTTATACAAATGTACAATGGGCCGCTGCAAAATCCTGCAGAATGTAAGACGGTTCTTCATTTTACTGGAATATCTAGCATATTTCAGGACATCTGGCATCCCTGACCCCTGCCTAACAAATGCCAGTAATGACCCCCATTATTTGTGACAACAAAAAATACTCCCACAGATTTTCAAAATCCCACCTAGCGAGCAGTAGCAACCCCACCAAGAATCACTGTTTTTCTTTTATATTTTTGTATACCTTATTGCTGACCTCGAATATTATGTGTTGAGCAAATCTTTGAAGTTATTTCATTCATTAAATGTTTGACCAGCTTAACTTTTGAGACATTAGGAGTAAAAGATTATTCAGTTCCTTTTACAAGGTAATCACTAAAAAAGAAGAAATGAGAAATTTTTTTATTGTTTGGTATCATTATGAGATCTTAGACTTTTTTAAAAGTTTAATATGTCTAATATTTGTCTCTCTTACAGTTAACCTGTTACTGACACTCTGAGCCAGGTTCATAAGAATGTTTATAAAAGCTAGGAAAATGATTGATAAACAAAACCTTTTATGTTGTTATTATTCCACAGATTTTTTCCCCGTTTTTCTCTCTCTTTTAAATATCATGTTATTTTAATAAATACTAAACTGATATAAAGAAACTGGCCAAACTTTTGGTTACTAGCTTTGTTTAAACTGGCTATGCTTTTTTTAAGTAGTATCCATAAGAAACCTTTTAGAAAACAGCTGTATCTTAACTGGTTGTTCTTGATCCCAGTTTTGCAGGCAACTTTGAGAGAAGAGAAGAAACTTCGAGTTGAAAATGCTAAATTGAAGAAAGAAATTGAAGAATTGAAACAAGAGCTAATTAAGGCAGAAATTCAAAATGGAGGTGATTAATTACAGAAATGATAGGTTGTTTTTATTCATAATAATAATTATTATATTGTTTATTAAGTTAGGTTTTATGCTTGGCTACTCACGCATTCATGCATTTATCCTCTTATACTGAAGAGAAAATACAGACTTAGAAAATGCAAATAAATGATCTTGCCTAAGATCATGCAAAAAGTGTCAAAGCTGGAGTTCAGAAAGCTGTACTTCTAATCTCTGTACTGTGATCATCACTATTCCCTATTAAACTTGATCATCACTATTCCCTTGATCATCATCAACTATGTCACTATATAGTTGTTAAAAATAAGCCATAATAATATTTAGTTAACATTTACTAAGTTTGGCTTTATGCCAGGCACTATGTGCCAAGTGCTTCATATACATTATATATTTTATCCTTAAAATTACATATATACAAATATCCTTGTTTTACACATTGAAGCTTAGAGATGTGTAGTCATTTGCCTGAAATCAAATACTTTTTTTTTTTTTTTTTTTTGCGGTACGCAGGCTTCTCACTGTTGTGGCCTCTCCCGTTGCGGAGCACAGGCTCCGGACGCGCAGGCTCAGCGGCCATGGCTCATGGGCCCAGCCGCTCTGCGGCATGTGGGATCTTCCCAGACCAGGGCACGAACCTGTGTCCCCTGCATCGGCAGGCGGACTCTCAACCACTGCGCCACCAGGGAAGCCCTCAAATACTATTTTTAAGTTACCCAAGCCAGCATATAATTATCATTCCAACATTTATGTTGGAAAAAAAAATGAAAATTTTTATTGAATTATTTTAAAGGTTTCTAGATAAATTCACGTTATTATAAAATGACATTAATAGTATGAATAGTTCTATTATAATTTCAAAGTACCACATGGAAAAACATTTGATTAAATTGTAGAAAATCCTTCCTGGGTGAATTAAGGAGGCCCAGGTGTAGTGAAACCCTGTCTTACTACTCCCTTTTGACCTTTATTCTCTCACTAAGTTATTCTGAATGCTCTAGTATGCATTCTACCCTAGCTAAATAAAATTAAGAGGAAAAAGCCAATAATGTATGCTTAAAACTATCAACTGGAGAGAATATTATTTTCACTTGAAAATAATTGATGTTTTCCAAGATTAGGAGATTTGGAATACATGTGCAGAATTAAATAAACCGGTAAAATATTAGCAGTGTAAAACTGCTTTTCATTTCTCCCAGTTCTAGAAGATCTCCCTGTAAACATTAAACTTTTAAGCTGTGATCTTAATAAAACGCTGAAACAAACAGTTTGAATTAAAGTACTGAATTCTGTCTTGTTGAAACATAAAATAGGGGTAGATGGAGCTTCATATTACTAAAAGAAGCCTTGAAAGAACTTAAAAATACCTCTGAAAAGTGGTTTGAATATTGGCTGGAATATAAGCCACATCAAAATCCCTCACAAGATTATATTCTTCCATGTTCACTAGGCAGTGAGTATGTTTTTAACATTGCTGGAGCAATTTTCTTTACTTCTTTAAAATGTTTTTTGAAACAGAATTATGGGCAAATAATGCTGCTATCTCTCCATTACTTCTGATGATTGTTACTAAAACATCTTTTCAGTTGATTGTTCAACTTAAGAGAAAACCTGAGTGAAAAACATGCCATCTTGCCAAACCATGAGGGGGTGTAATCTCTGGAGATAGACAACCTGGGTATAAATTCTTACTTCCCTTACTCACTATGTGTGTGATGGGCCAGTTTCTTAACTTCTGTATGGCTCGGCTTGATCATCTGTAAACGTGGATATGAATAAAACTTATTGCTTAGGGTATTTATGAGAATTACAAGAGTTAATTCAGATAAAGCATTTTGAAAAGTGTCTGGGACATAGTAAGTTTATAATAAATACTAGCTTACATTGTTGCCATCTAAAATTTTCTCAGTTTAATCATTAGTGATTGAAGGAGAATAATGCATTTATTCTTTTATGGTTAAAATAAACTTAATTTCTTGGTAGCCTTTCTACAGTCTCAGATAGTAGAGACTTGATAATCATACACACTGAATTTCCTTTTTAAGAAGAGTTCATGTTCTACCATATGACCCAGCAGTTCCACTCCTAGTTATATATCCAAAAAACCAAAAACACTAATTCAAAAAGATACATGCACCCCAATGTTCATAGCAGCATTGTTTACGATTGCCAAGATATGGAAGCAACTTAAATGTCCATCAACAGATGAATGGATAAAGAAGATGTAGTATATACATACAAACACAGTGGAGTACTGCTCAGCCATAAAAAAGCATGAAATTTTGCCATTTGCAGCAACATGTGTGGACTCAGAGGGTATTATGCTGAGTGAAATAAGTCAGACAGAAAAAGGCAAATACTGTATCACTTATAGGAGGAATCTAAAAATTATAACAACCTAGTGAATATAATAAAAAAGAAGCTGACACAGATTTAGAAAACAAACCAGTGGTTACCACTCAGGAGAGGGGAAGGGGGAGGGGCAACATAGGAGTTGGGGATTAAGAGGTACAAACTATTGTTTGTACAAGGATATATTGTACATTATGGGGAATATAGGCAATATTTTATAATAACTATAAATGGAGTATAACGTTTAATAATTGTGAATCACTATATTGTACACGTGTAACATAATATTGTACAACTATATTTCAATTAAAAAAAATAAAGAGTTCATATTTGTTATTCACAGTTTTCCATTTGTTTGTTGTTTAATATAAACGACATTATTTTCATTTTCTTTCTCAGTAAAACAGATACCATTCCCATCTGGTATTCCACTGCAAGCTGATTCTGCGGTTTCTGAAAATGTGATACAGTCTATACCAATAACAGCCATATCTTCTGGTGCCAAAGAGCAGATAAAAGGAGGAGGAGGAGAAGAAGAAAAGATGAAAGAGAAAATTGAAAAGAAAGGTATTTTTGAACAGTTGAAGTTATTTGGCACTTGACTCGTTTATCACATGTCAGCATTTTTGATAATAATGGTGTCAAGAAGAAAGTTCAGACTTTGATGAACTAAAGTTAGGAACAATAGGATAATGGAACCTGGGCTCTAAAGGATGACAGGATAAGAGTGTGGCATTTGAGGTAGAGGGACCAGCATAACTAAAAAAAAGGAGAGATTAAGTATAGAGGCCCATGTGTAGTTTGGTATGACTGAATTTAGGTGTATATATAGGGGATAGTTTCAGAGAAATCACAGGTAGAAAGTTAGCTTAGAACCAGTTGTGAAGATAGGAAAGGGATATTCCAGTCAAACCAGAATTTCTGAACTAGCATGGGGGTGTTGAAGTTTTAGGAACCCATTAAGATCTGAAGTGCAAAGTATATCACAGTCCACTTAGGCAACTAGAGTAGAAATCTTAGAGTCAAGCTTAACTTGTCCCTGTCCCTCAATTTCATATTTAATTGGCTACCAAAACCTATACAAGCATACCTCAGAGATATTGCAGGTTCAGTTCCAGGCCACTGCAATAAAGCAAATATCACAAGAAAGCAAGTCACAAGAATTTTTTGGTTTCCTAGTACATATGAAAGTTATGTTTATACTATACTGTAGTCTGTTAAATGTTCAATAGCAGTGTGTCTAAAAAAAATAGTGTATATAACTTAATTAAAAATACTTTATTGCTAACACATGCTAACCATCATCTGAACCTTCAGCAAGTCATCATCTTTTTGCTTGGGGAGAGTCTTTTCTCAATGTTGAGGGCTGCTAACTGATCAGGCTCATGATTTCTGAAGGGTGGGGGCCTGTGGCAGTTTCTTAAAATAAGACAACAGTGAAGTTTGCTGTACTGATTGAATCTTTCTCTCACAAACTATTTCTCTGTAGCACACATGCTGTTTGATAGCATTTTACCCACAGTAGAATTTCTTTCCAAATTGGAGTCAGTCTTCTCAAACCTTGCCATTGCTTTATCAACTAAGTTTATGTAATATTCTAAATCCTTTGTTATCCTCAACAGTCTTCACAGCATCTTCACCAGGAGTTGATTTCATATCAAGAAACCACTTTCTTTTCTCATCCATTAGAAGCAACTCCTTATCCATTAAAATTTTATCATGAGATTGCAGCAATTTAGTCACATCTTCAAGCTCCACTTCTAATTCTCTTGCTATTTCCACCACATCTGCTGTTCCTTCCTCCACTGAAATCTTGAACCCCACAAGTTATATATGAGGATTAGAATCAGCTTCTTCCAGACTCCTGTTACTGTTGATATTTGACCTCTTTCCATGAATCACAAATATTCTTAATGGCATCTAGAATGGTGAGTCCTTTCCAGAAGGTTTTCAATTTAGTTTGCTTAAATCCATCAGAGGAATCACTATGTATGGCAGCTATAGCTTTAAAAAATATATTTCTTAAAGAATAAGACTTGCAAGTCAAACTTCTTGATCCATGGGCTATGGGCTATCCATATAGCATGGATGTTGTGTTAACAGGTGTGAAAACAACCTTAATCTCATTGTACATCTTTATGAGAGCTCTTGGGTGACCAGGTGCATTGTCAGTGAGCAGTAACATCTTGCAAGGAATCATTCTTGTGAGCTGAAAGTCACAACAGTGGGCTTAAAATATTTTGTAAACCATGTTGTAAACAGACACACTGTCATCCAGGCTTTGTTTTTCCATTTATAGAGCACAAACAGAATAGATTTAGCATCATTCTTAAAGGCCCTAGGATTTTCAGAATGGTAAGTGAGCATTGGCTTCAACTTCAAGTCACCAGCTACATTGGCCCCTAACAAGGGAGTCAGCTTGTCCTTTGAAGCCAGGCATTGACTTCTCCTCTCTTGCTGTGAAAGTCCTAGATGGCATCTTCCTACAAATAGAAGGCTGTTTCATCTGCATTGAAAATTTGTTGTCTAGTGTGGCCACTTCATTAATTATCTTAGCTAGATCTTCTGGATAACTTGCTGTAGCTTCTACATCAGCACTTGCTGCTTCACCTTGAATTTTTATGTTATGGAGATAACTTCTCTCCTTAAAGCTGATGAACTAAGCACTGCTAGCTTTAAACTTTTCTTTTTGCAGATTTCTCATCTCTCTCAGCCTTTACAGAATTGAAGAGAGGGCTTTGCTCTGGGTTAGGCTTTGGCTTAAGGGAATGTTATGGCTGGTGTGCTCTTCTATCCAGGCCACTAAAACTTCTCCGTATTAACAATAAGGCTGTTTTGCTTTCTTATCATTCATGTCTTCACTGGAGTAGCACTTTTAGTTTTCTTCAACTTCTTTGCATTCACAACTTGGCTGTTTGGCAGAAGAGATCCAGCTTTGGGCCTATCTTGGGTTTTGACATGCCTTCCTCACTAAGCTTACTCATTTCTAGCTTTTGAACGTGAAGAATGTGTGACTATTCCTTTCACTTGTACACTTAGAGACCATTGTAGGGTAATTAATTGGCTTAATTTCAATATTGTGTTTCAGGGAGTAGGGAGGCCCGAGGAGAGGGAGAGAGACGGGTTGGCTTGTTGGTGGACAGTCAGAACACACACAACATTTATTAAGTTCAGCATTTTATATGGACATGGCTTGTGGTACCCCCAAACAATTACAGTAGTGACATCAAAGATCACAGCCACAGATCACCATAACAAATATAGTAATAAGGAAAAAGTTTGAAATACTGTGAGGATTACCAAAATGTGACACAAAGACACGAAGTGAGCAAATACTGTTGGAAGAATGGGGCCAAGAGACGCTTGATGCAGGGTTGCCACAAACCTTCAATTTGTAAATAATGCAGTATCTGCAAAGTGCAGTAAAGGGAAGCACAATAAAATCAGGTATGCCTGTAATTCCTACCACCACAACGTATCTGGAGCGCAGCTCTGTTCCTCCGTTTTGTTAGGTGCTACCAGGTAGTTCAGGTTCTCATGATCTCATCTAAATTAATGTTCAAGCCTCATTTTTTCTAGTCTGTCCTTCCATTGCTGCTAAAGCTATTTTTCTAATCATAAATCTGACTCCTTTTTTTATTTAACTTTCCTTTATTCCTTTCTAGACTTCATTTCCCCAGGTATGTCTAAAAATGTGCTTTTATAATTCATTATACATGCCTCTCATAGTATTTGAACTTAGTTAAAATTTTTTTGGAAAATATAAAATGGCTCAGGGATCTGTGAGCTAACCTAAGCCATTTTAGCACTTCTGAGTTCTTTTAGTAAGCATCAATAGCCTCTGTTAGAAGTAGTTAGTGGCTGTACATCCTCTCCTACATAACTTCACCACTAGGTGGTATGGTTACAAAGAAAGCAGTTCAGACTAATTCTTTCACTTTATGAATTTTATTAAGTAGGCACAGAACAGTCATGCAGCCTGTTCTTATAAGTTTGGTGAAGTCCATCCTCAAAGAGGATGCGTTACAGTGGCTGCAGGGTCAGCCAACCTTCTAGTCAAATGAGACAACAAAGTCTTCCTTTGGAGGAGGAGGGAGCACACAAAACCAAATGGAGATCTAGGTCTAGAATGCCTCTGTTCAATAGAACTTCCTGTTCTGTATAGCTGCATTATCCAACACAGTAGACAATAACCACATGCAGCTATTTGAAATGTGTCTAGTATGACTAAAGAACTGAATTTTTAATTATTTTAAATTTAAATGTTAATAGCTCTGTAGGGTTGGCAACTACTATATTGGACAGTGCTGGATTAGAAGGCTGTTCCATTGGTGTTTGGCTGCTAAGATTGCCAGATTCCAAAATTCTGCTCACACAAGGGTTGTGGCACCCATACAGTCTTTCTATACTGCCACTTATAAGCATCACTCATTTGTTAATGAAACATTTCTAAAATCCCTTAAGATGACTAACAAAGTTCTTGGTATAGATTTTGATATTTGCAATCACCTCTGGAATGTGGATTCCTGATAAAGGTATTTCAAATGCCTAGAGAGTAAAGTTTAAAAATGTATATGAAAATAGCTATATTATGCTGTTATAGTAGTATGTATGTAGTATTTTAAAATAAATGTATAGTTTATCACTCAAAGATAACTACTATTAAGATTTTTGTAGTAATTTTATATATATATTTCTATATCATTTGGGCTTTTACTCTTTAAAAAAATCTTTGCTAATATGTTACATGGAAAATAGTATTTTTTAAAAATTTGCTAATGAAAGTAAAAATTGTCCATTATTTTAAACTAGCTCTACCTTCTTTTTTATAGACTATCTTTGTGTAAATTGTGAATGCTTTTTACACAAAATCATCTATTCCTACTCCAGGCAGAATTATTCTTCTCTGTGCTTCTATATTTCTTTGTGTATGTAATATTTATCACATGTTCACTGTATACATCTGTCTTTCTTAAAAGAGATTTTTAGTGCTTAGCTAGCATGTGCCACTCATCTTACTTTTTTCAGTGCCGTAGATCTGAGTAAATATTTGTTCAAAGATAAAACAAAGAAATAGTTAAGAAACAATGTTTTCGGGCTTCCCTGGTGGCGCAGTGGTTGAGAGTCCGCCTGCCGATGCAGGGGACATGGGTTTGTGACCCGGTCCAGGAAGATCCCACATGCCGCAGAGCGGCTGGGCCCGTGAGCCATGGCCGCTGACCCTGCGCGTCCGGAGCCTGTGCTCCGCAACGGGAAAGGCCACAACAGTGAGAGGCCCGTACTACAAAAAACAAACAAACAAAAAACAAACAAAACAATGTTTCAAGCCATAATAACTTATCTCTTAAGATTGGGAGGTAAATAAGTTTTTGTTCTGTTTTACATTTTTTTTCTGCCAGAGAGGCTAAATGTAGACTTTAGGAATATGAACTCTATACAGGTTGCATTTTGACTCAATGGCTAAAGTAATCTTATGCTAATAAGAGTTATATTATCAGCATATAAATAAAAGTAGAATTTTATAAACATAATCAGAATAAAATGTGACTCTCTAGAGTCACAGTAAATCTTAAAGGATTTTCTACACTTCTGTTTCAGGGAAAGGCAAATTTTCTCTTTAAAAGGTTATTTGCTGGCCATAAAGTCTCTGTTACAACTACTACACTCTGCCGTAGTACCAAAGTATCCATAGACAACATGTAAATTAATGAACATGATTTTGTTCTAATAAAACTTTTTGACAGGTAGTGGGCTGGATTTGCCCTTGAGCTATAGATTACCAACATCTACTCTGTGTCTTTAACTAGAGATATAGACAGTTAATTCAACAGAGAAATTGCTTAAAAAGGGTTCAAATATTGTGACATGAGTAATTCTTTCCTTTGTTATTTAAATGAAGATAGGAGATAAACACTCATTTTTTTTTTTTTTCTTTTAAGCTCAACAGCATCAATGCTATAGAGATTTTCATAGTGTTTTTTTTGTTTGTTTGGTTTTTTGGTTTTTTTTTTTCGGTACACGGGCCTCTCACTGTTGTGGCCTCTCCCATTGCGGAGCACAGGCTCCAGACACGCAGGCTTAGTGGCCATGGCTCATGGGCCCAGCCGCTCCCCAGCATGTGGGATCTTCCCGGACTGGGGCACGAACCCGTGTCCCCTCATCGGCAGGCGGACTCTCAACCACTGCACCACCAGGGAAGCCCTCATAGTGTATTTTTACTTCTGATGTTTATCCATTTATAAATATTTTTAGGAGAGAAAAAGGAGAAAAAACAACAACCAGCAGGAGGAAGTGCTGACTCTAAGCCTATTGATGTATCCCGTCTGGATCTTCGAATTGGTTGTATCATCACTGCCAGAAAACACCCTGATGCAGATTCTTTGTATGTAGAAGAGGTAGATGTTGGAGAAACAGCCTTAAGAACAGTTGTCAGTGGCCTGGTGAATCATGTTCCTCTTGAACAGGTAATCTGTATCGCTAAAATTATTTCTACATATACATTTCACCTTCATTCCCTCTTTCTTAATGTTTTTTCATTTAATTTTTGTATCATACTGCACAACATGAGCCGGTATTGATTAATTCAGTTGATTGGTTTGAATGTAATGAATTCCACCAAAAAGTGCATAAAACTAGCAAAAACTTGCAAAACATCTGTAAATTACGATCAAATTCAGGAACATAGAAGAAATGATATGGTTTTTTTTTCTCAATTTTTAAAAATGTTTTTAGTTTGGTATTTAACAACATTGTTCCATCATGGAATTTTATTCCTTGATTTTTAAAATCATTGTTATATAATTCAGAAAGTACCAATCTAAAATTAAGAAAGCAAGTTTTATTTCTTTATAACTCAAGAAATATTTTCATACCTGAAGACGAAAGAGGAGAGGGGATCATGAAGATTGAACTTGCAATTTTTAATGGTATTCCTTTATTCATTAAAAATTTGATGTTTTGGGGCTTCCCTGGTGGCACAGTGGTTGAGAGTCCGCCTGCCAATGCAGGGGACACGGGTTCATGCCCCAGTCTGGGAAGATCCCACATGCTGCGGAGCGGCTGGGCCCGTGAGCCATGGCCGCTGAGCCTGCGTGTCTGGAGCCTGTGCTCCGCAACAGGAGAGGCCACAACAGTGAGAGGCCTGCGTACCGCAAAAAGAAATTGATGTTTTGTATTTTATTATTTAGATATTTAAATGTATCTATATTTCCAATGACCATGGAACGAATCAAAGACAGTAATAGTTTTCAATTTGCTCTTTCTAGACATCTTCTGTAGTAATTTGCATCATTTACCTATCTCCTCTGCCCCATAGGGCTTGAGATATTGCAAAGACCATAGACTTCAACATTAAAATAGTTCTGCCTCTCAGTCCTTTGCCAACTTTGTTGCTTATTGGCTTTGTGAACTTGCATAAATTCCTACATTTATTCATTCCTATTTCTAGATGCTAATATTTATTGAGCACCTATACTGTGCCAGGAACTATTCTAGGCAAGTGAATTAAAATAGAAAGATAGATAGATAGACAGATAGATAGATAGATAGATAGATTTGCTTAAAAAAACAAAAAGCCCTGCCTTTGTGAAACTTATATCCCTATGAGGGAGTCAGAAAATCATAATATATAGTGTGTTAAATGGTGATAAATATCAGGAGAAAAATGAAGTAGGGAAAGAATCTAGGAAGTATTGAGACTAGGAAGATGTTGTCATTTATATAAAGTGGCCATGGAAGACCAAAGAAAGTGATATTTAAGTAAAGGTCTAAGAAAATGAAGAAAGCAAGTCATTCTGTCTGGTGGGAGAGCATTTTCAGGCAGCCCTGAGTCAGAAGTATTCCTGGGATGTTCAAAGAACAGCAGGAGGCCAGTGTCACTGTAGCAGACTAAATAAGGGGAAATGTCATGGGAGATGAAATCAGAGGTGAAGATGCCAAATGATATAGGGTATTAGAGATCATTGTAAAAACGTGGGCTTTTATTCTGAGTGAGATGAAAGCCATTGGAGGATTTTTGAGCTAAGGGGTAATATGCTCTGTGTCACATATTAGTAGTATCATCCGGTTGCTTTGTGGAGGGGAGAAAGATGGAATTAAGGAGATCAGTGAAGAAATTTCTCTTATCTGTGAAAAAAAGATAGACTTGGCACATGTGTGTGCTTTTTCTTTTTAACATCCGTTTTGTATAGGACCAGGGCTCCTTTATAACTACTTATGAAGTTAGGTTCATAAGGAGCCCTGGAGAAAAGAACCAACTGATCTTGAGCCAGCTCAAATTGGAAAAACTCCTCCTCCTTGGGGCTTCAACATTTTTGTTCTCATAAGTTACAGACTTTTTCTTCTCTTCCAGAAGCTATCATTCACAGCCATAAGCAAAGCTATTTATGTACACATCTGTATCTAACCCAACAAGTCAGTTACCAACTAGTAAGCAGTCTATAAAGTAATAGCACTTAGCTCCCCAAAACTGCATACCAAATTTTGTGCATTTGTTTATTTTTCTAAGGTAAAGGTCCACAGCTCTCATCTGATTCTTAACAGATTGCATCTAGCTAACCCTGTTGTTTTTCTTATACATATTTGCTATAACTTTTCTTTTGAAGTTCCCATATATGTGGCATTTTACAGTTATTTGTTTGAAGACAATAAGAATTCATGAAGACCTCCAAAATGGGGGCCTTTTAAATTTGAGCCTTAGGCTAATTTTTTTTAATCATAGAATTTGGTAGTAAATTTGAAGTTTACAGAAATTTTTATGTACTTCTTTAACAAATTATAGAAATAGCCATAATTGTTCATTGTAGTGTGCACAATGCTTGAATTGTTAAATGATCAGTATTTTTTAACTTAGGAAATGAACCTTGCATAGTATTGGAAATGATCAAACATATAGGAGAAAAAATGTGCATTTATTTTAGTGCTAATGATAAGCTAAATACTTACTTACATGTTGTGATTTAATCCTTGTGACAAGTCTTTAATATCATTTCCTTCCTTTTGTGAGGAAACAGGGAGATCAACTTTATACAGCCTCATTGCTAGTACATGGCAGATTAAATTCAAAACCAAATCTGTTTCACTCAGCCATTTCTTTATTTATATTTAAGTGAAATATTATTGCCTCTGCTGTTTGATCTCTAATGCCTATTATTGCCTCTGCTGTTTGATCTCTAATGCATTGTCAATTTGTAGAATTTTTTTTTCATGTTGATATAAGACTTCTTAACAACATAAAAGATTTTGGACACAGATAAGGATAAAAACAGCCACAAAAATAGGACATTTGATATTTAGCATATTAGGTGTACCTTAATGTATTCTAGATAAGATTATTCTAAATCTCTAGACATCTTTAATCACCAATTTATATTTCACACAGATGCAAAATCGGATGGTGATTTTACTTTGTAACCTGAAACCTGCAAAGATGAGGGGAGTAGTATCTCAGGCAATGGTGATGTGTGCTAGTTCACCAGACAAAGTTGAAATCTTGGCACCTCCTAATGGGTCTGTTCCTGGAGACAGAATTACCTTTGATGCTTTCCCTGGTAAGTATTTGTTAGTCATTATTTAAAATAGTTTGGGAATCATTGTTCTCAAAGCTATGCTTGGAATGTTTAAATTTAAAGTCAAACCTGTAAATGACTTGTAAGACTTTACATTAGATGATCATTATTAGTGATATTATTGAGTTTATTGAGATCGACTCAAGATGGCACAACTGTCTAACTATTCCGTTCCCATGAACACTCAAATTTCATAAAACACCAGAGAGATTTTACCCTAAGTGAAATACTAATTTTGATACCTCCATAGCAGAAGTGTCATAAGAATAGAGAACCAGTTAATGTGCTACAAAATCATTTAAGCTGTAGATTATCTCAGAATGCAACACAGAAAGATGAAGAGATGAAGAGGGAGGGGGAAATGCATAATTCTCTAAGTCGGTCTAGTAATATACTTGCATATGCTTTTACTAGACTTGAGGATTTAGAGGAAAACTCTAAGTAGAAATTCATATTTATTTTAATAATCTAAGAGGAAAGTTCATTTCATATTGCTACTTTTCTGTAGTAAAATGCTCCTGAGACGGATGAAACTTCATAATGCATGAGAACATTTCTTCAAATAGGTCTTTGAAGCAGTAAAGAAAGGATGCTTGGCAGATGTAGAATAAATATTTCTTTCATAAAAGTTGAAGACCTCATAAGAGGAAAAACAGTTAGAAATTAAAAGACTGTATTTACAGAGGATGTTCATTTGCCTAGAGTAAGGAAAAGCAGAAGTAAATTAGGATAACAAGTAGAATTAGGTTTAAAAGTCAAAATTTATTTGGAGATGTATTTATGAAAACAAATGAGTTTTAATGGAATAGCAAGGCTGATATGATTATTAGGCCTGTTTTTTTAATCCTATGTTAACTGTGTTTGATGATATATTAAGACACGAAGAATTTTAACATTGGAATGATAAGATTTTTAAAAATGGATGAAAGCATGGGTAATTCCCATGAAACTCAGCTCCCAACTCCTAATAAAAAGTATACTAATCTAAAAAACATGGGGTTGTTTAACAAGTATGTGTGACTTTGAATCCATGTGTATGTCTTGAACCTTGGTAGATTGAAGATCATGATGGTCTGTGCTCTGAGAACTTTTTTTGGTAAAGCAGGTTTTGGGAAAATCCCAGTCTCAGTCATTTCTCAAAGCAGCATAATAGCTTTTGGTTCTAGGAGCACACGATCACCACTCTACTTACCAGGGTATCAGAACACTTCGTCAAACCTCATGCTTTTGGGTAGGCCGTCATGTGTATACCTGACAAACCTGAAATTCTATTTCACCAAATTGGAATGGAATGAAAATAGAAGCAAACTTTTTCTTTTAAGATTCAGCACACATTGAAGAAAAAAAACAAAAATCTTGGTTTACCCTTTCAGATTAAAATTTGCCTTCCTTTTTATTTAAATATTTAAGATGAATACATTTTAAGTTTTATTTTTTGATATAAATTGTAGAGTCAGATGTTTAGAACTGGAAGAAATCATCTACTTTAACCCACTATTTTACAAATTTGGAAACTGAGACCCAATAATACTTAAGTTACTTGCTTAAGGTTATACAGAGTTTGTAGAAGGATCAAACAGTAGATGTGCCTGAATCTCTAATACTGTCAGCATTTTTGTTGATTGTTGCTTGCTGTGAATTCATATGGGCTATTTCATTAGAAAAGGCTTATAGTTCTTTTATTTCTATGAGAGCTTTCATTCCCTTATCTTATAGAATTAACAGATAAATATTTCAGCACTTGAATCAGTTTAGAGTTAACAGATATTTCAGCACTTGAATCAGTTATTATCTGGATGTTACTGTTAACGTATATTGAAATTTTTTTTTTTTAAGTTACTCAGTGATTTAGCATTAGAGATGCTAATAGCCCAGTGTGGATTTCTTGCTTTTACTATATTTTTGAATCTTCCAATCTGTTTGGCTGTTTGTGTGTTTATGTTTACATCATTCCAAAGTCTGATATTTCTTTCATATTCATAGTTTCTCCTTGTGCCTTACCACATGAATATGTAGCTAACATATAAAAAAATTTGTAAAGTGAAAGGGAAAAACCTAACATTAAAGTAGCCTATGAGGTTGTTTGAATTATTCTCTTATAACTTATAAAATGCTTAACCAAGCTGAACAGCATCGAATAATTGATAAACTTGGGGACATGAGGTCTGTTAGTACTTATCCTACTTATGCTTCCACATAGCTTACTGCTTCTGTAGCAGTAAATCTAAAAGGAAATAACAGTTAATACTATGTATGCAACAGAGCGTTAGTCTTATTTTTTGTTTGTTTGTTTTCCTTTTCCCAGAGAGAGCCATGATTTATCAGTACTGTATTTTTCAGCATATGTTCTACATTTTAAAGCTTAAGGTGTCTGCTGGTACATTTTGATGTTCACTTGATGTGCTCAGTGTCTAGAGATTTACCTTTTATGTTATGTATATTAAGTGTGGTATAGAAATTGCAACTGGGGCTCAAACCTTTGAATTGCTATTTGGCTTTGAATAACTATTTTCTCCAACTACAAAACCATCACTTCCATAGAGTTTAGAAGATGCCAAATAATATTTTTATAACAATGGCTAAAAACTCTCCCTGCTACTTTTTAAAATCTTAAATGTGTGAAGCCATAAATTTTAGTATTTAAATATGGTAACTGGTCCCTAAAGCATCAAGCAACTGAAAACAATATTACGAGATAAAGGCATTGATATCTTTTTTTTTTTTTTTTAAGAATGCACTGGTTTTGGTTGAATAATAAATGAGAATTTGCATTCAGACTTCTAACTTCTAAGATCATGCTTATTTCTGTTGATATTGAGTCTTATTAGTAAATATGAGTTTATGGTTAATCTCAAAGCATGTATGATATGTGAAGGTCTTTAGCTTATGGACCCACTTATTCTTTAAAAATAAATTGGGCTTTTTTTGGTATTGAGTGATTTGAGTTTTTTATATATTTTGGATATCAGCCCCTTATCAGTAAGTTTGCAAACATCTCTCATTCAGTTGGTTGCCTTTTTGTTTTGTTGATGGTTTACTTTGCTGTGCAAAAACTTTTTAGTTTGATGTAGTCCCATTTGTTTGTCTTTGCTTTTGTTGCCCTTGCCTGAGGACAGACATTCAAAAAACTATTGCTAAGACTGACCTCAAAGAGTTTACTGCCTGTGTTTTCTTCTAGGTGTTTTATGGTTTCAGGACTTACGTTTAAGTCTTTAATCCATTTTGAGTTTATTATTGTATATAGTGTAAGAAAGTGGTCAAGTTTGATTCTTTTACATGTAGCTGTCCAGTTTTCCCAACACCATTTATAGAAGAGACTGTCTCTTCCCCATTGTATATTCTTGCCTCTTTTGTTATAGATTAATTGATGCTATGAGTGTCAGTTTATTTCTGGGCTCTCAATTCTTTTCTATTCATCTACGTGTCTGTTTTTGTGGCAGAACCATCCTGTTTTGATTACTACAGCTTTGTAATGTAGTTTCAAGTTCGGTGTATTTTCAGGTGTGACCCCTCCTTGTTCTTTCTCAAAATAGCTTTGGCTATTCGAGGTCTTTTGTGTTTCCATACACATTTTAGGATTATTTGTTCTACTTCTATGAAAAATGCTGCAGGTATTTTGACAGAGATTGCATTGAATCCATAGATTGCTTAGGGTAGTATGGACCTTTTAGCAACATTGATTCTTCCAATCCGTGAGCACAGTATAACTTTCCATTTATTTGTGTCATCTTCAGTTTCTTTCCTCAGTGACAAACAGTTTTCAGAGTCAGGTGTTTCTACTCCTTGGTTAAATTTAGTCCTAGATATTTTATTCTTTTTGATGCAGTTGTAAATGGGGCAAGGATGTAGAGAAAAGGGAACCTTTCTACACTGTTGGTGGGAATGTAAATTGTTGCAGCCACTATGGAAAACAGTATGGAGGTTCCTCAAAAAACTAAAGGTGGAATTACCATATGGTCCAGAAATTTCACTTCTGGTTATTTATCTGAAAAAAATAAAAACACTAACTTGGAAAACACCCCTGTGTTCATTGTAGCAGTATTTACAATAGCCAAGATATGGAAGCAGCCCAAGTGTCCATCGATAAATAAATGGATAAAGAAGATGTGGTGTCTGTGTGTGGTGTGAGTGTGTGCGCACGTGCGCGTATGCCCGCACACACATACACAATGGAATATTACTCAACCATTAAAAAGAATGAAATCTTTGTGGACTTTTAGGGTATTATGCTTATTAGTGAAATAAGTCAGAGAAAGACAAATACCATATGATTTCAATTATATGTGGAATCTGAAACCACAGCAAACAAAACAAAACAGAGATTCATAGATACAGAGAACAAACTGATAGCTGCTAGAGGGGAGGAGGGTGGGGGGACGGATGAAATAGGTGAAGGAGATTAAGAGGTACAAACTTCCGGCTATAAAATAAGTAAGTCATGGGGATGTAATGTATACATAGGGAGTACAGTCAATAATATTGTAACGACTTTGTATGGTGACGGACAGTAAATGATCTTATTGCAGTGGTCATTTCATAATGTATAAAAATATGTAATCACTGTGTTGTACACCTGAAACTAATATACTTTTTTTAAATTAAAAAAAAAGCCTGTCTATATTTGATTCTCTTCCTTAAAACCTATTTCAATCAGGCTTCTCTCTCTCCACTGTTCCACCAGAATTGCTCTGGTCAAGATCACCAATTTACTCCCTGTAGCTAAATCCATGGCTAGTTAGTTCTCAGTCCTTTTCTTAATTAACTTTAACTTGGCTTCTGACACCACACTTGCATGGTGGTCCTCATGCTTCATTGGCTGCTCTGCTTATCTCCTTTGCTGATTTCTTCCTCACCTCCCTGACCTCTTAATTGGAGTACCTTCAGACCTTGATCCTTGACCTCTTTCTTCTCTTTTTCCATGCTTGGCCTCTTTTTCTTTCCATGTTCATTCCTTTGGCTATTTTATTCAGTCACTTGTCCAGCTATCTACGAGATTTCTTCACTAACATGTCCCAGGGGAGAAGAATGTATATACCAGTCTTCTCCCTAGATTTCCCTTTTCCATACATCTTCTTCAGAAAATCCTAGTGGCTGTACCTTCTGAACATATCTAGAGTGATTCTCATCATCTCTACCTCTACCACTTTGGTCCTGACACCAACATCTCTTATCCGGGTAACTGCAAAAGTTTTCTAACTGATCACTTTGCTTTTGCCCTTGCCCTTCTTCCGTCTGTTTTCAGTTATAGCCTACAGAGTGATGTAGGTCAGATATGTTAGTCCTCTGCAAAAAACTATTAAAAAGCTTTCCATTTGACCCAGAATACAGATACAGGTCCTTACAATGGCCTCTCATTACTTCATTAACCTCATGTACTTCAGCTCCTCCTCAATCACCCTAGTTGAGCCACTGGCTCTTTCTCCAGGTAGCTACACGGCTTGGTCCCTCATGTTATTCATATCTTTCAAATGTCTCCTTACTTGTTTTATTTTTCTCCATAACACTTATCATCAGATATACTGTACATTATATTATCTGCCCACATGGAAATGTAAGCATCATGAAATCAAGATTTTTGTTGTTGTTATTATTCACTACTATATTCCTAGCATCCAGAAAAATGTCAGGCATAGAGTAGGAAGTCAGTAAGTTGGTTAATGAATAAATAGAAAGAAACATACTAGTAAAACATGTTTTAAAGAACTCCCAAAACTTTCCAGTATTTGAAGAACAGACCTGAGGATCCATCTTCATTATTTCCAAGATCATTCCTATCAAATCAACAAACCACTTTTCTCTGTTGATTAGCTCTGTAAAATTAATTGACCCCTATTTGCAAAGTTATACTTTAGTCTTTGCATCACAAAAGGTGATAGTTACAATTATTATAGTTCAAAAACTCAATTAATGAAACAAAATAATTAAGTTGGTGCTAAGCTTTTCATGGTCCTGACAGATATCCCGGAAGCTGATGATTCTGGAATTTATGTTTATAGCTTTTTGTAGTTTTTAAATGCTGAGATGGTAGTCACAGCTTTTTACATCTGTACAGACTCCTTTCTGAACTAGTTCATGTTGCCTATGTGTTTTGTTTAGATTGAGTTATCTTAAAGTAATCTCTGAATGATTAGTTCTCTTACAATACGTGTAACCATTTCCACATGGTGATTATTGGCATGTGTTTAGCAATTACAGAGACTCTACAGTTTTCAGCTTTAAGAACTTTTATTGATCTCATCACTTTGTTTGGATAGCCATGCCAAAAAAAGAAAGGTGGGGGGAAATTAGGAAAATAAGATTTAGAAGAAGGATATAACACAGAGGAATGATGAAAGGCTTCTCTGGAAATAGAGTTCATTTTTTAAAATTGTTTAAGATATTAGGTATGCTTTTTTGTGGGAGGTGATTTAAACTTTCCTTTTAAACTTGCTTTATACCTTACCAAATAGTGTATTATTGAGAAACATGAATAAACTACAAGGTTAACACTCCATCCAAGACTTTTCAGCTCTGATTTATATTCAGTGATCATAATTTGGCAAGTTTTAATTACAGTCTCAAAATTTTAGTTGTCTGAATCATTATTTCGTTTACTGACTCATTAAAGTCTTACAGCCACATTTGGAATGTTCAGGTATTGAGCCTGATGTGTTAAAAGCAACAATCAAGAGTTGAAGGTTCTTCTCATAGTTTCTAGTTCAGTTTTAGTTAAAATCTTTATCCCTTGAAAATTATTACAGTCTTATGTAAGAAGTTTAAAACCTTCAGATCTTGTTCTGCAAGTGCTGGGTGACCTAGGAACCTTTCTGAGCCTCAGCTTTTTCATCTGTCAGAAAGGCTTTTTTTTTTTTTTTGCGGTACGCGGGCCTCTGTTGTGGCCTCTCCTGTTGCGGAGCACAGGCTCCGGACGCGCAGGCTCAGCGGCCATGGCTCACGGGCCTAACCGCTCTGCAGCATGTGGGATCTTCCCGGACCGGGGCACGAACCTGTGTCCCCGCATCGGCAGGCGGACTCTCAACCACTGCGCCACCAGGGAAGCCCAAGAAAAGCTTTTTAATGGTATGTATTTCTTGTGAGTTTTGTGAGGTTTATCTTTTGAAACACTTAGCTACCTGCCTGGTGTTTTAAGCTCTTAGCTATTACTTTTGTGCCTCTATTTCCTCATCTGTAAAGCGGGGGTAATTAATAGTATTTATTTAGTATACTGAGAGGATTAAATGAGTAAATATATGTAAAGCACATAGTGCAGTGACTGGCACATAGTGAGCACTATGTAAGTGTAGTGTTATGTATTATAACGATGATTATTTTCTATATGTATCAGTGACTTCCTAGATCTGACAAGCTTAAG